>NC_082596.1:85529573-85831901 GCF_030936135.1 Gavia stellata
AGAAACTTAGCAAAAATGACTCTTGTGGAAAGGTTTCAACCAGCTCTGTTGGGACCCTTGTTGATCAAAGGCTGCAGGGACGCCAGGCTTTTGTTCCTATAACATCTTTACTGGTTCCTTAGTTAGGAAAAACCTACGGTGTATAGGATAGACATTGGGCTGGATTGTCCATCTATGCTGTTCCTTACTACAAATAAGGAAACACGTCAAGTATCTAGGATTCATTAAATCCAAGGTCGACAGACAGATACACTTACTAATTGGCTGACATGCCATTTACAGATACTCTAGTACGTGCTGTTCCTCATTCTGCAGATATTTTTAGACCTCTGTTTTATGTAGATTTTTTTTCCTAAGGTATTATTTTTATCTGCAGTGTCTTTTCTGTAGACTTTAAGCCTTATGGGATTCTCTAAACAGAGAATAATTTGTCCTTAACAGAATATTTGTGATCAGTGATTTTTTCCTCTTAGCTCTTGTTAAGCCAGATTCTCATGAACACTTTTCTTATCACTCCAGGCCTTCCTAGGATTACATCTAATTTGCCACATGGAGTTATTTCTGCATACAGAATTAAAGCCCTTAATCATATTTGGTTTAGTGACTCCCATTAGCTTAGCAATCTTGAGACTATTTCGCCTTCTGTTTTGTCCTCCTCTAGGGCTGATGATGACGTGGTTGATTCACATAATCCATCAGTGACTGATTTCTTAGACCAGTTATCTTAGTACAAAATATCACTCATGTCTGCTTTTATTATTTTGGTTTACTGCAGAGTTATACACAAAAATGGGGGAGAAGAACACTAGATATGCATGCATACTAGACAAGTCCATGCAAAATATCCATAAAAATCCATTTTCATTTCGGCCTGTTCTCATTACCTGCAGTGTCTTTCTGAGAAGATGGCTAGGTCATGATTACTTGACATAAATGAAGAGCTGCCTTGTGCCAGTGAAACCTTGCACTTGTTTCTTCTGTGAAAAATTATAAATAGAAATGGGCTTATAAGAAAAAAATAGCTCAGTGGCTGGAAAGCAACTTTAAAGAAAAATTATGTTCATAGCCATGCAGACAGTAGCTTGAAAAGCAGTTTTTATAAAACGTATTTAATGTTTACAGTCACTGAGTGACTGAGATCAGTAATACTTTTAAAATATGTTTAATGTTTAAAACCACTTGGTGGCCAAAAGAACAGCTCTTGCTGAAAAGATATTTAATGTTCAGAGTCATTTTGTGGTAAGGAAAAAGCAACTTCTTGTTAATTTTTAACATTTACGGTTGATCAGTGGCTACTAAAACAGCTATCAATACAACATGGTTTATGTTTAGAGATGCTATGTGCCTGTATAAAACCAAATCCTACATCTCTCAATACTGCACTAAAACATGCCAATACCCTTCCCTCAGCAATAGTACCACTGGAAAAAAAAAAACCAACACATAATCCCAACAACTCTAATGCAATATATCTTGAACCTAAAGATGATTATGCAAACTGCAAGACAGTACCAATAATTACAAAGCTTCTCCTTATATACTAAAAGAATTAATACTCAGTACCATTAAAATGACCAACATATGCATTTAGAACAAAACAAAATAGCTTAATTTTAATAACGAAAGTATTGATTGGTTGGCCAAGGCTTGGGTGTGATGAAATATTAAATATTATTTGATTTACGCTACTGAGCTGGAGTAAAGTCAGCGTATGGATAGGAACATAATGGCTTTATCTGCTATGACATGAGTTTTTAACTTTGTCCACTTCCAGTTAAACACGATAAAGTAGGTCTGGATATAGATGAAGTAAGATTCAAATGCTTTGCATGAATTTGGCACTGCCACTGTCATTTTGGGACTGTGAAACCAGCTAGCAGAAAACATTTATCCATCGTCTCACCTTTTTAATAACAAATGCTTCTCAGACATTTTGCTGTGTGCATGTTTGTAGGGTCCTGTCTGTCACAGCTTTCATTTTACATGTTATCCCAGATAAAAGTATTTATTTGCCAAATTTCCTTGTTTTGCTGACAATTTCCAACAGCCAGGGTGTACGAAATGAAACTCATAGTGAGTATGACAATAGCCACAATCCTTTAACCAAGCAAGCCTTGATTTGCTGCATTGTTTTCTTCTTCCTTTTTGATCTAAAAGGGTTTTGTCTGTAAGGTTTTTCACAGTAGTTGAAGCTGCCTAGGTTGCCTAGTAATTTATCATAATGTCAAGAAACACTTTTGTTTCAAAAGCATTTACTGCCTACTTGTAATTTTCTCTCCACATCTCGTTGTTTTTTTAATTTTTATTTTGTTTTGTACTTTTGTGCAATGCCACTTATACATGGGAAAAACCTCTTTGACAATAGGCTAAGCAGCCATAACGTGCCTTTCCTTTTGCTCCTTCCTTAAAACTCACCTTTCCCTAGAGTGGCTGTAAAACTTAGTCTGATGATCAGTGCAGTAGCTGTTTCTTTTCACCATCAAAAAAATTAACCAAAAACCCAAGATCTGTAATTAACAAAGCAGTTCTAAGTGAGAAATCGCTGAAACCTCAACTGTGATGGGTAAACTGCCATCTCACATAACCCCAGGATGGATAACTGAAAGGCAGCAATGGGACAGGAATTTTTCTGAAAAGTGGTCTGTGTGACCCAGGTCTGACCCAGACAATGGACGAGTTTTTACACTCTGTAATAAAGTACCAAATCAGAGGACATGTGGATATGACCCTGTAAGGGGGGAGTCAGTACAGTTATGTGAAGGGAAGCTGCTCTTCCCAAAACCTGTTAAAACTATTGGGTGAATCGGTGAGTATATAGCTCTAGATTACTTGCATAGATACAGTACCTAAATTTCCAAAAAGCTTTCAGCAAGGTTCCTAAGCAAAGGCTCTTAAAAAAAAAAGTAGATTAAGAGAGAACAGCCTTTTCTAAGATAACATCCAAATAAAAATAGAAATCAAATGGTAGGAATAAATCGCCAACCTTTATATGAGAGGTGGGTTGCCACTGGCATCTCACTTGGATCTGAACTCATAGGTTGCCAGTAAAAGAGAATATATAAGCAGGTGACAGCTTGACAAAATGAAAGCTTGACTGCAAAGTGTTACATGGGAATCTTAACGTAACAGGTAACTGGGGATAGGGGATTCTACACTGAGAAATACAAAGTAAGAGGCATGGGAAAAAAATACCTTATCAGGACTTTCACAGAGGTGGGTTGTAGCTCGGTTACCTATTAACTCTTGATCTTGGGATCACTGTGGAAAATCCTTCAAAGTTTTCATCTCAATCACAGAATCACAGAATCAGTACGGTTGGAAAAGACCTGTAAGATCATCGAGTCCAACCTGGGGGGGGGAAAAAAAAAAAAAAACCAAAAACAAAAACAAAAACAAAAAAAACAAAAAAAACAAAACTAAAACAAAAAAAAAACAAAACAACACACAACATCAAAAAACCCACAACAAAAAAAAAAAAAAAAAAAAAACACCAAAAAAAAAAACACAACCACAAAACCCACGCCACACAACAACAATAACAAGCCACAACCCACCCAACACCACACAGCACCATGTCCATCAAGCTACATCCCACAATGCCACATCCACAATGCCATCAATGATCAACAGTGGACAAAAAAGGGAAAGTGATTGATGGGAATTATTAGATAAGGAAAACGGAATAAACAAGAGTATAAACAAGAATATTAAAGATATTTGTATATACGGCACTAAGCTATGCCCAACCAGAATGCAGGTTCCTACCCACCAGTTCATCAGGTTAGTTTTCTACACATTGTAATCCTTTCACATGAAACTACGCAGATGGATATATTAAAAATATGTTCCATTTGTGAATGTATATATATATAAGCCTTTGTCAGTGTTTAAATATAAGCAAATTAAATATCCACTTCAGAACGAAAACTGACAGGAAATTTATAGAGACTATTTTTAGGCTGTCAGCACCGTGGGAAGCGAATCCATAACCCTCTTTAAGTAGCTGCCTTACACCACAAAGGATACCCAGTAAAAATAACCTGGTATCAACTTTCTAGTATCATTGACCATTTTAGTGTTACAACGTAGTGTTACAACTGAGGCAGTTTCAAATAGAATATTCAAGCCTAATCAGTAATACAGCTATTTAATGTGAACATATTCCATTACTGATTAATTAATAACCAAAAAGGCAGAATAATTGCCATGGTGATCTGGAGTTTATAGAGCCCCCCTAAGCCATAAAGAGTTAATTCAGTGGAAAGGTATGAAATGAAATTGCCTAGGAAAGAACATATGGAATCTATATGTTTTGGAATTGGTAGGTTTAGTACAGCCCTAGCTGGTCTGTGTATAAGCATAGAGGAATAATGGAAACACCTTAGAAAACAATTAGTAGACTGTGACAGTAGAAGCTATAAACTTGTTACATGTAATACATATGATCAGTTAAAATCAGCATAGTTAGTGAAAGAAATGCATGATAAATGCAGATGTATTTCTGCGCATATTTTTTATGTATGAATATATAAAATATATAATAAGATCTTTCCTTGAATGTGTGTTTAATGTTGGTATGGCCCTACTCATGTCATCTGGACTGATAGCTTTAAAAAGGGGATAACCTTGGTTTAAACTCACCATATATTTGCATGCTTACGTGAGCTATATTGCAACATAAGCTGGTACAGATGCCAGAAGCAACAACACAGTTGATTAAATTATACTTAAGGACAACATATTTTGCTAATACTAACTTGCAAATGGGGAAATTACTGCCCTCTTTTCAGTCCCCATACGTAAATTTCCATTTCTGGTTTGTTCTACATTTTGGAACTCTTATGAAATCAAGACAATATTTTCAAATAAAGATATTGATAAAACCAATCCAATATCAGAAAAAATATATTAGGGCCCCAGCCCTTAAGCTTTCATAAGTCTCTTATTAGGCATAGAATAACAGCATAGCAATCTCTGTTCTTAAAATATTAGTTCTGCGTTGTAATCTAACTCGATCTACTGAGTTTCTCTGTAGGGAATTTCATATCATTGTCCTTTCCAAAATAAATTCTTCACCATAAAGTATTCTGCACCCCATTTATTATGTGAGAAATACACTGTCAACTTCAGAGGTACCAATATCCTTCTGCAACAATACTGAAACTATGCACACTTAGAAAGTATCAGAAATAATGGAAGTCATAGATGAGTACAGCAGCCTGCATGTTACACCAGTCGGTAACCAAGGGGCTTTTCAAGAGAATATCTTTTTTGTTTATATCTGTGATTGACTGCCCTCTCCATCATACACGAGCAGATTGCAGCGCACGTATAGAAGAAGCGAGGCTAGCTGGCCATTCAAGCCTCTGGCATAAAAAAGGTAGGCGTCCTAGGTTGTAGTGGGCTTAAATTAGAGTTTTAGGACACAGTAAACATCCTGCTAACATTTTTTTCTTAGTAAAAAGCATATGAAAGAATTTGGCTCCCAGTGAAGAATACACCACTAAGTAAAAGTGGCAATCCTAAAATTATCTCTTCTTCAGAAAAAAGCTAAAAGATAAGCATTACGATAATATTTTTTAAGGAGTGGTATTGATGAGAGGGAAAAACAAACAAACCCCAGTGCACAGAAACCGTAAAAGAAATTTTAATAGAACCTCAAAGTGAATTTGAAGGGAAAAAAAAAATCCACCAAAACATCCATGGAAAATAACACAACAAAGTTCTTAGAAAAACTACCATGAAAATCTTGGATATGACAGATATGTCTAAATCATATCTATGTGCAGAAAACCAGATATTGAGGGTCCTATGAATTTCCATCTTTTTGTACCTTTTCCAGTAAAAAAAACCCCCAAGGTCCAACTTTATCATTGACATGAAATTTTATAATAACTCTGTGACTGGAGCTCTGAATCTGGGAATGAATGTTATGGCATTTTTTCAGCCACCAAAGCTTCAGTGACAGCAATTAATACGAAGGTCAGAGATATTACAAAACTGAGAACAGTGCAGCCATGAAAATTTCTAAAATGTGTGTAAGGGGTCTGGAGGACACTTTTTTCCCCAAGACTTCCCAACCCCACTCAATCCTCTTTTATGGCTGCAGACTGTGGTGTTCTATACACTGCAGGGTGTTTTATACAGTTCACTTTATTTCACTGTCAAAATGGAATACATACTGTGTGTTTACATTGGGTGTTAAGTCTTGAGGATTTTATTAGCTACTTCTCTATCCCTCTATTCCCCTTTCAAAATGAACTCTGGCATCCATATTTTGTTCCTTATTACCAATAACCTTAGGATAAACTACCAAACTGAGTAAACCTTTGCATGCAAGTATCATGCAACAATAAAAGACAGCAAGTCACTAGTCACAAAAGCTTGTCAGGCTCACAGAAATGACTAGTAAGTGGGGAAAAAAGTCATGTTGTAGTGCATTTCCCACAATGGAAACAGTGTGCATGAGTGCAGTTCATAATAAATACTGTTGCATAAATACAGTAAGTGAAGTTAGGGACATTTGGGAATTAAAAACTGGCAACTAGAAAATGAAAGTGTAAAAAAACAGATAGGAGGAAGAGTTTATCAGTTTTTTTGCCTAAACCAAGACAACCATATGCTGCACCAGCTAAAAAATCGAAGTGATTTTCAATGTCAGCCCCAGGCAGTGGTAGGTCTAGGCATCTCTATAGGTGCAACTAAATGGCACTGATGATAGGGAGCAGTAGTTTTAGATCCTCTGAGAAATCTGTGTTTGCATAAGGTAACAAAAGCATGGATAAGAGAGAGCAAGAGAGTGCAGAGACCTACATCGGAGAAAGCACAATCTCCTGGCACATCACAGGCAACAGAAGGCACTTCTGGATATTTTTGCTGCAAGACAACCCAACAGCAAAAATTGTTATCTGCTTTAGTAACCACTAATTGGAGTTTAGGCCTCCATTTAAGGCACTATTTCCTTGCTTTGTCTTTTCTGATCAATTTTAAGCCATCTTTTATTTTTCTTCTAGAGAAAAATAAAAACTGTTATGAATAAATCTTCTAGAGGTAGTGAATGTGACTGAATAAAGTGAAGATCAAGAGGATGCATTTTTGCCATGGCATCTACTGCTGTTTTTCCAAAGGAGAATATATTGAAAAGCATTTCTTTTAAAAAGCTGTAATGCTAACCACTGTTAATATTTTGTCTGCTACTGCACACACATATTTATGAAAATAAGAAAGGAAAATAGAGGGAGAGCAACAGAGTGAGAATATGAATGTATGCACTGCATTTCACTATGTGGATAGCACTATTCATTATTATTTTGCTCATTTGTCTGTGATCAAGTCCTAAAAACAATTTAACAACTAACCATACATTCACTGCTGAGAAAATTTTATTCTGAACTTGCCACAATAGACTTGAAAATATAACAAATGTTTTCCATCTGTAAATAATATAACTGTAAGTAGTATTAGTAAGCAACTTTATAGGGGCAACAGCAATAGTGCACCTACATAGTGAATCTATAGATGCTTCTCTATGGGTGACTATAGTGAACTTGTTTCTACACATGTATGAGATTAATGTGATCATCTCTACATGTCTACTCACATCACATTTTATCATATTCTACCACTCTTTTATCACAAAATTTAAAATACCACTTTATTAATTCCATATAGCAACTTGTGCAGATAACTAGTTGCCTCCCGGATTGTCTTTCAAAACACCACCATCTGAGCTGCATAGCTGAAGGGGCAACAGGATCCCTCTGCACATTTCAGAGTCAGAAAACTTCCGAAAATGTTAGCAACTACAGGGAATATTAAATGACTAGTACTGGCTTGTGAAGTACTGGGAAAAGACAGCTTAGGAGAGAAAATGGCAATAAGCTGAAACTAGCACTGGGAAGTTAAAGGCCTTCCAACCCAGAATGAATTAATTTCTGGTGCCCGCAGGGAAGCCCGAAGTGCCATCTGGCAGCAGGACACAAGCAGTGTGCTTGTGTTGCAAACACACTGCTCAGGACCACTGCAGAATCAGCCATCAGGCAGAGACCTGAAGGGCCCATTTAGTCTGTTCTCCTGCTCCAAAGCAGGATCAATGCTCTTTATGTCTTTCCCGGCAAATGTCTATCATGTTGTGAAAATTCTTCAAACAAAAACCTATTCCAGTGCTTCAGTATTTACTACAATCCACCTTTCTTTGGAGAGAAAATTATTCTCTCCCCTGTACACTAGCTTTTTGAAAATTTACGATGTTTCCAGTCAGTCTTCTCTTTTTTTTACTTAAGAATCCAATGCACTCAATATTTTCTTGGACACTAGGTTTTTGAGACCTTGAGCCAGTCTTGCTGAGCCTCTCTGACTCCCATTCTTGCATTGTGGAGAGCCAGGTGAGGCCAATCGTTACCTTCAGCACCCACAGTGTTGTGGGACATGGATAAAGAATTGTCCCCTAATTCATAGTTAGGGGATCATGCAAGCGCTGTAGGAGTTTAACGGCCACAAAGACAAGAACAGTAAATGGCAAGAAGCTGTTGTACCATCTAGTTCTGTACAGCAAACAATCAATGTTAACTAGGAAGAGAGGGGAACCTACTTCATCATGTGAAATAACAGGTTTGGGGTTACACAGAAGCCCTGGACCCTAGTGCACCTGCCTTGAATATCTTCTTTTTTTTCTCCTCCTGTCCTCAGAGACTTAAAGTCACAAGCACTCATTTTGCAGGAGAATGAGTTTCTCAATAAGCAAATAAAGCTAAAACAAAACTGTAGCCTGTGTATTTCTAAGCACAGAGCAACAAGACATTTCTAATAATAAGTTTTAGAAGTTATATTTTCATTTCAATCTTCTCTTTCTTTCCTCAGCAGGAAATGCACATTGAGACAATTAAGTAATAGGCAATTAGTTATCAAGTGTTTAAAGCTTCTTACTCACCCACTGGAGACATTTCTGGGACACTGGCAACATAAGGCCCATCCAGGAACTTTGGCTCATTGTCATTAATGTCCTGCACTTTGATGATGAACTCTGATTCAGGCTCTAGTGGTTTCTTGGTGTCAACATCCACAGCCTGAGCCCGGAGTGTGTAGAAAGGTTTTTCTTCTCGATCTAGGCTCCTTATGGCATGAATGTCTCCTGTGGTTTCATCAATGGTAAAAACCGTGCCGGCACCATCTCCTGAAAGGGTGTATTTAACAGTGCCCACTCCCTTGTCCAAGTCAGAGTGAAGCTTGAGAACAAAAAGAAAAAAAAAGGGAGGAAAAGAACATTAATGGTATTTTCTAGGCTAGAAAGTAATTATTATTTTTATTTTTTTCTCTAATGTAACAAAAGGTGTTAGAGGAACCAATTTCATATGTCCTTAACTGCCTCTAAGTGCATGGAAAAAATGTGGGTAGCATGTTATCTAACATTTTTACCCCCATCTAGTACACAGCACAGAGAGCATTTCAAAATTCTACCTGCTTTCTCCCATGAACACTGTTCACTACTAAAACTGCAATGAAGGAGGGCTTTGGATTTGTTAGAAACTGGAATTTAAGACCAAGGATAGAAAACCACCAATAACTACATCAAACAAACATGAGGTGACATCAGAGAGTGTCAAAAGTTTTCACAGGCATTTGGCTTTCAGAGAAGTAGAAGGAAACTATCTAATTTTCATTTCACTCACAACAGCTTGACGGAATCCTAAACTCAAACTCAAAGTCAAACCTGGTTTAAAAAAGACAATATACACCTCTACAGTAAACGCTAAACAGAACTAAAAATACTACCTCTTTTACACAAATACTTGATCGTTTGTTTCTGTCCTTTCTGAGATAGTCACAATGCCGACAGCGTGAAGCTAGGAGTTCTCTTGCTCATTAGAATAATACAGAACTCAATCATTTCTGCCTTAACTCAATTATTTCTACCTTAAACACAAATATACATATTTTCCAGGCTGTTAGTATATTAAATCTCTATTTCTAGTTTGAAAAAATACTTGAATACAAGTTCTTGGATGTTTTTGTCCATTTGATCAGTGTCTATACTACTATAGTGTGGCCTTAAACACTATTTCAAATGCAAGAATTTTTGAAATCAAAATACAGTAGGATGAACATCTTTCTCAGATGCTTTTATCTGTTTCATGCTCATCCTTTAAATACATCTAAAAGTTTTGAATAGATACTCAAGGTTACATCACTGATGCTGAAATAGCTTTTAAAATATTTGCCAGCTTGTCCCATATAATGAGGACTAAAGAGATCTACTATAATGGACACAGGTTGGAATGGAGTTAAGAGTGAATTCCCCTAAGCAGTATAGTAAAGCGATTATGGATATAGGCTTTATTTACATGATGTACTGCCCAAGGTGAAACACAATAGAGGAAACATGGGACATGAAAGGATATTATGTAGAAAATGAATTACTGAGAAACTAAATGGTTTTGGTAATGGGGCAAGAAGCTAAGCTACAGAGAAAGAGGTAAAGGCAATTATTCACATTTATAGCTATTGCCTTGAAATTGAAAATAGGTCCTTGTGACTGTGGAAGAGGTCATGGTTTGTGGGACAGAGCAAACATGAACATAGTCTCTTCTTTGTCTACTTTTTCATCTCATCATTCCTGCTCAGTGAATATACTAGATTCTGATCTTTCATCTAGCTGCCCCCCACATGTGATTTAAAATTACCTCTCCAGTCTGAAGTAAAGCATTTTGCTTCTTGAGCACTGGTTCACTGCGGAAAGATTCAAAGGAAGTTAATTCTTTCCCTCCTGGGGTGTTAAATATTTCCTTGCTTGCAAAATGAAAAGATAATGCAGCCTGAAATAATTAATGTCTATTTCTTCCTCATCATTTTAATCTAAGTGGCTCACAAGCTTCCTGCTGTTCCATTATACCTTGCTCAGTTAAAACTTAGTATTTTCCTTCCATTATCATATAAAGGCTTACAGACACACATGGAGTGAAAAAAAATCAAAATATTGATGAGAAAGCTCAAAGAAAAAATGTTAGAACTTTGTAGAGGGAACCACACCATTTTCTTACTTGTGTCCCTGTATTAAATAAAATATGTCTGGGCTTTATTGCGTAGTTTACCTTGTTCCATACTCCTGGAAGTAAGAATATCACAAAGTAAAAGAATGTGGTTTCAAAACAGGGATTTGTAAACAGGGAAGCATGCCAAGAACATTGCCTCTACTCCCATCTCCTGTCATGAGATTTGGCACTAAAGCTGAGATGGTTGAGTGTCTTTCTGATTGCCAGCTGAAGGGTTTATGTTCAACTGGCAACAAATCTGGCTGCATTTTATGCATTATCCGAGTGCTTGGAATATAATAGAGAGAAATAATTATAGTTGCTTCCCCTAGCTGGGGAAAAGTTAAAAAATATAACAAGAAAAAAACAAAACAAGGACTCCCAAGAGAAAGGAAGAGTGAAATACAAAGACAAGCACAAGCATAGCTTTTTTCAAATGTATTGGAGCAAAAAAGCTTTATAACTGGCAGTATTAGCAATTCTACAGTTATAGATGTGTTTACAGTGCTTCACAAATATCACTCAGCTAGTGTAACCTAGGAACCAGTCCATTGTTTTAAGCAGAATTGCATTGCTTTGCATTAGCGGGAATCTGTCACGTTGTATTTATTCATCAAATCATGCTAATCTGCTGATTTTGATATAGGCTTCTTAGATGTCATTGCTGGACAATGGGCAAATGCATGCTTATTTGTAACCCACATTGAGCTATGCAATTTGTGGGGCCATTCAACATTACAAAGTGCCTAATTATGGTAGGGGAATAGCTGATTGATTTAATTTAAAATTAACTAAATTCTTCAGCAATAAAAGGCACGCAATACTGAGAATCAGATACAAGGACGGAGAGAAAGGAAGTAGCATTGGTTGGACTTGCGCAACACTAGAAAATAATCCTGACTTTCAATGCTTGAAATTTTCCAGAAAGCAGTTTAGTCTAAAGAATAAGTGCTTGCCAGTGTGTCTAAGATTTATGTGTTACAAGCTGTATTGCACTGGAAGAAAAATACATTTATTTTTTGTGCTGAAAACATACAGAAGATTTGTGAGAGACTAGTTTTTCTGACACTGTGTCCAGCAGTAGTTTTGGTTTTGTATCCCATTTCTCCTTGTTTGTACTTATTTTCTAATTCTTGATCTTCTGCTATTTGAGCAAAACTACAGAACAAGAGAACAAGTGCTCAAATCTTACCAACCCCCCCCAACGTGTTTACATTTCAGAATTACTTGAATTTACTGCAACAGGGTGGTACAAATGATTGTATTCACATGGGTTTTTCTTACCATTATGCTTTCTCTGTAAATCCTGAATGCCACAAATGTTTGGAAATGCGAGGGATTCATTTCTACTTTTGCTCAAATCTGCGATGTTTTTCTCACTACCGAAGTTGCACAGAGTTTAGTGTCAGATCTGCTGGGCAAATCTGCCCCAAGCATAAAATTAATGATTTCTTGCAGCAAACTCTGTTAGTGCAGAAAATCATGTATATTTTTCTGTGATAGCAGATAAAGACACATCATCCCATAATCCTTGCTGATGTGTGCAAACAATAACACAATACAGCAAAGGAAATGACTGGTAAAAAAATCGAGTATGAATAACAAGATGGAGACTATTGTGAAATACATTGCATAAATTATGCAGAAACGATGACAGTGTTCTTGAATCACATCCAATACCAGATGCCAGACTGAGTCAGTCTACAAGTCCATCTGATCTAGCAATCTGCTTCAACCTAGAACTAGCTGACAGATAGTTTGCTTCAGAGAGGATGAGAAAGTTGATAACAACTTGCTATAAGCACATCTGGGAGAAATTATTTATTCAGTTCTTCAGGCAGTTATGTCCAGTTCCTAACAAGCAGTATGATTATTCATATTTTAGCAATAAATTAAAACCTTACTGCTTAAATAACTCAGTGTTATTAATTCCTTGTCACTTCAAGAATTCATACACTTGCACATATGATTTGGTATTACATATGAAAACACATGGAAGATCAAGAAATGCATTAGCTAACGTACTTCAAGAACTGCTGTATACTCCTACGTAAATTCAACATGGCAGCAGTATGGATCAGAAGTATTTGTTCCTTGGTGCTGATTTGCTCCTCAGTATCCCATGCATCTGATCCTCAACTGTACATCTTCTCTTTTCTTAAACACTTGAATGGCTTGCATTAATGAATTTACAATGATTTGGAAAGTTAAATTTGTAAATTCACAGACATAGGTAGAGGAATCAGAAGCAAAAGCAGCTTAGCAAATTGCAAGATAATCTAGCCTTAAAATGAAGTAATTGCTATACCCTCACAAGGCATGCAAGAACAAGGGCTATGATATTCACTAGGGTTGCTGTGATGTTAATTTCACAGCAATACAGACATTGAAAAATTGTTTTCTGGATTGACTGGTTCCCTTTCTTGATTTCCCATCTATTTACAATAAAAAAAAAGGTAGAGAAAGAAAAGAGGAAGAAGTAAAAAAGTTTTAAATGTCAAGGAATGTTTAACATCCCTAAGTTGATACATTCACCCTGTGATATACTTTGAGATTCTAAACCTTATTCCATTGCCAATTTCAGAGGCTGAAAAAAAATTCACTCTTCAATTTATTTACTGCTAGTAGATCAATTTAAATGCTACATTGCAGCACATATCTGGACTGAAAACATTGTTAAATGTTCTAAGATATTAACACATCCTTGCATGCACAGTGGTACTAGTTACCCATCCCATATCTGTATCTTTGTATAATTTTTCATTATGCAATATATTTTAGGACCTTATTCCATTATTTCCTCTGCCTGTATCTACTTCCACATATCTCCACTTGCTCTGTAGCCACCAGGTCCTCCCCCTGCCCTTTCTTGGGTAAGATATGCAATGAAAACCGTTCAAGAAGTCAAAATAGCCAGTCAACTCCAGTATAACCTAAGACAGCAAACACAGAATGACATCCTAAACTGAGGAAAGGAAAAAAAATCATTGTTGTATGGAAAATATAGATGCAACTAGAGCTATTTTGGCAATCCTCTACTGCAAAAGTCTGTGTGTTGGAACAGGGATGCCCGCTGTAGGAGAGGAGGGTGTAAATGAGCCTAGAGAAAACTTTGATACTAAACATCTAAGATGACTTTCTGTTTGGAACATTGCCCTTTTAAAAGATACTTATTCTACACTTATTTTCTATTGGCAAAAACTCTATGGTCTACACAGATTGAATAGTTCCTTTTAAAAACTGATAATTAGATTCTAATCTACTGCTTTTATACAAACACATTTTTTCTTCCCTCTGAAAATACATAAAAGTTGAAAACTTTCCCAAGATAAAAGGGTGGGGTGGTGTCAGAGACTTTAATTCAGGAAACTGAGTAATAAAAACAACAATGCAATTGCTGCTAATCAAATCAAATCACATATTTTTTCTTTCCTCCCCTCTCCAACACACACACACACCCACCCCCTCCAGAGGACGTTTAGGGACAAGGCAAAATCTGCTCACAACACACTCAGTGCAAATGTTTCTTGATCCTAAAAATTTGGATTACCTATGGCATCTTCTGAATACTCAGTTAACATGGATTAATCAGGAAAGACTGCAGACTAAAGCTTGTGTTGGGAGGAGTTAAGACACTACTACAAAATGGGTCAGATGAACAACAATCTGCAAAATAGCCGTATGGAAAGAAGTAGCAACTAAAATCAGAATCATAGAATCATTTAGGTTGGAAAAGACCTTTAAGATCATTGAGTCCAACCACAAATTGATGAGGTAAAAGAAAGGTGAACAAAAAAAGAAAAGAATCATGGTTTTTAAAGGTCATTTGAAAAAGATGCTTTTGTTTCCTTTGAAGACTGAGTATTATTTGCAATAGGAAGAGACGTCTTTGTACTAGCTTTGTACAGGGCTTTTACAAGAGACCCTCCATCCATGAGTAGGCTTTCATAGTGCCATAAGAATTTTAAACAATAATTAAAAATGTCAATTAAAGGATGTGTATATATATAAAAAAGCATAAATATATATATATAAAAAAATATACCAAGTATAAAAAAATAATTATTTGAACTAGCAAGCTGTGCATATGATATCACCATGACTAATTTTCTTAGGGATGTATTTGCTACGGCATTCTTCTGTCTAATTTTTATAAAAATGGTAATAGACAACATGGCTCTGCATTTTGAAGTATCTTTTGTACACCGTCCAAATTAGATTAGAATACTTTCTTATTCAAAAGGAATTAAATAAAAAGGTTTTCTACTCTTTTTCTAATAATTCCTGTTTGGCAAATAAAGCTGAGCTTTATTTAAATTAAAACACTGATTATCCAATTAAATAAAACTTTATCTCCTTCTGTCACAGGGATTTAGTTTAAGCATACTAAGTCAGACCAGACTTTTCCAATAATGACTGTGGTTGCCAACTGTAATATGATGGCAAATAAGTCATTAACAAGGAATAAAACCAATACTTGACCTGGTCAGTTCAAATGAACCCTCATCCTTATCAACATCACTGACTTGAGGGGTCAGGGATTGTTATTTTTCTAATTCTAATTCTGCTCTACAAGAATATTTTTTTTGCACATTGCAGAATTGCAAAAGCACGTTCTAAAATAAATATTTTTTTAATTTCATGAAATGCAATTGCCCATAGACAGAAAAAAAAATTGCTAAATGAAAAAATATATGCACTAGTAAAATACTAAAAGAATAAAATCTATTAATAGTATCTCATTATAACTTGATTATACAAGTAATTATATATGTAAGTTACGAGTTGCATATATTTCTGATGATGACTTTTACGTCACCATTTCAGCTGGTGTTGATGCATTTAGAAACACTGTCCTGGTCCTCTCTCTCTTAACTTTAATGTAAGAATCAATATTGGAAGTAATTTTTATATTAAATTATTCTTACTGAACTCATATAACCCCATGTTACAATGTGCTCTGTATATGTATGTTGATAGGTTTAAGTCCACAGTTATGTTGAATTTCATTTGAGAGAAATGTTCTGCAGAATGGTAACAGCTGATGGGACCATGAATCTGCTAAGGCTTCTAGGTATTACCATGGTAAAGTAACACCATGATCACAGGTTCCAACAACAAATTTCAGTATTGGCCATTAGACGACAACAGAAGAGAAAACTTGAGGAAATTTATCAACAACCAATTTCTTTCTCCAATGCAATTTTATACATCATGCTTAAGTAGTATCAGCTACAATGAAGCGTGCAGCTTCTGATGACAGCTCAGTCGCAAATGATTTCACCACCTCATTAAATTTTTATAATTTCAGAATTTTTCACAGTATTTAACAGGAACAGAGGAGGGGATTGAATTTGAAACCCTTGCAGTCCAAAGACCTCAATGCATCAGATGGGAAAGGTGAGATTGTGCCACGTATCCTCATGCATAGATGTGGCCTTTTCCTTTCTTTTCACAGCTGTGCACTTGAAATCTGTGATAAACTATCTTCTGGTTCAAAGGAGTCTGTGCAAGACATCACCTGTTACAAATTAATGCATTTCAGTCATCACCAGTGGAGCTGGTTTGATTCACACCTATGAAAGCACTGGCGCTCCTGCTGTACCAGTGCCTGGCTGGAGTCCCGATGGCTAAGTGAGAGCATAATGCTGATGCCTAAAACAGAAATGAGGGAAGGGAATTTGCCACAAACAGGGGTCTGGGGAAAAATCATCACAGCTTTCAGCAGCAGATACTTGTATTCCTTTTCAAGGCAATACTTATTTTTTAATTCTGAAAACTAAATGAAGAAAAGACGACATTATAATGAAATTCTACATTCTTGCTATTTAATTGTGCAAGGTCTGCAGAACACCCAATGGCATTGCTTTAATTAATGAAAACGATAAGTGTAGAGGGGTGGTGCTCTACTTAGGTAGTATATAAGATTTCCTTTTTGAAACAGAAATCACTGTAAGAATATCAAAAAGACCTGCATCTTTCTGGATGCCACATACTGACAGTAATACATTATTTTGCATTATGTTCCCTGCTGTATCCCTTCTACAACACATATAAAAGATCAATGCATGAAAATATGAATTATGCTGTATGAATAAATATAATAAAAATAGATACTAGATACTTAGGAAGCCTTTACATAAAACATGCTATATCTAAAACAAAATTTGTAAGACATCTATTAGAGGAGAGCCCATAATTTCTAATGACTGCCTAGTTATATTTATGAAGACAGTCTCTCTGAAGACCACCAGATAACCACTGTTCAAAAAGTTGAGAACAAGCAGAAACTTTGTATTACAAAGCATCACTGAAATTAAGTTGTATGCAAGGTTAGATATTTTCAGTCTAAAATGAGGTGTTTATGCTTGTGAAGTGATGTGACAAAAACAGTTTTCTTTCAAGGGTGTGTAGATGTGATCCATTTTCTGTAGAATTATACTCTATAAATGTCTTAAGCTACAATGTATAAAATCGTGGTTTATTTTCCTTATTCCTTATATGTTAACTACTTGAGCTTTACATGGAAAATACCATTAGCATCAGAGGACAGATGCTTGAATACCAAATCCAACATGATCAATATATGAGATTCCTCATCTCATGACCCATTATACATTATGGACATTTTTTTTCTTGAGGTTTAATTTCCTGTGGAAGCTATGCTACAGCTACTCAGTTGCATGACCTTTTTTTTCTCTCACAGGAATTGCCCCTACTGATGCCAGTGGGAGTACCTTTGTGTAGGCTGTAGGTTTAGCTATGAATATGTCATAGGGAAGGCAGTGTACGCTATGCCATTCTGCTTCTGATGTGACAGACAAAAAGGCAGCTGTCTGCTGATGGCCACCATGGCAAATAGGGGCTATGGAATGACATCCACTGCTGGAAGAGATCATGGGTCTGAGCAGCTTCCCACTCCTTCCCTTGGTGGCATTCACTTCTCCACCCCAAATATCTGGAGCTAACTGAATTGCCTTGAACTTTTTTATACCACACTGTCCCATCTAGTTAAAGCAGTTGAATAGCTGGCCTTTGTAAGCCTGGCTCTTCTGACATTAATTATGGAAAACTCAAATTTCATGCTGGAGTTACTCTTCTGAGGAGGCAGCAACCTGTATGAGGGACAGTAGCTGTGGAACAGCATACGTTTCCACACCACAACTGCAACTAGAAGAAATGTATCTCCAACTATGTAGTCATAAACATCTAAAGGCATAGTAGTCGTGAAGCCAGTTACCTCCTACCGTTAATCAGTCCTTAACACAGAAAACTGTGGTTAGGGGTTAGCTGACTTCCATAGACTTAGAAATGGTGCACCTGACCACACACAAAGTGAATCCCAAGCCTGACTCTGGCTCCCTTATTTAGCTCTGCAAAATATCCAGAGATATCTTCTCCGGGAAGTCAAAGGCTCAGTTTAGTTCCTAGAAGCAGACTTTCCATAAGACTTCACAAACTAGGTTTACCCTACTTTAGGAAGCCACAATTCTCTGACATGCAGAGACATGAAAGGACATAGATCACCATACAGACTCCTGTTGCATTACTCAGTGGTCTACCTATGCTGAAATCTTTTCTATGACGTGTATATCCCAAAGATAATAATAGTAGTTTTAAAAAATCAATGACAAATGCACAACTTTTAAGTACTTTTAACAGGAGCTCTGTCATAAATCAAAAAGAACAGGTTCCTGTAGTTAGAACACGAAAAGAAAGATGAGCTGTAGGGTCTCATCCTCTTTGAGTAAACACGTTGTTGGAAACATATGCTGAAAGAGTATCAGTTTAAGTCTGTTGCATTTGGAGGGGTCAAAGATCCTAAACCGATTATAAAAGCTTATGCTTAATTTGACATTGATTGAAACTTTAAGTAGAAAATAAATCTTCTGCTGTTTCATTTTTTATTTATATCAGTATGCTCTTCAATTCCAGTCTGATCTTGGGGGGTTTTAGAGCAAAGGCCTATTAAATTCTGTTGGTGCTGATTAAACCTTCTTCTTTTCAATCTTTCCCTTAATTTTTTTTCATTATTTCAAATATTTTTTTTTTTACTGACTGTATTGCAAATGAATATAAAAACTCTCTTCCTCATGTATTTAAATTTAATGTTATGTTAAATACAAAAAACTTGTTCTGTAAATCACACTTGCTGTAAAGCACTGTCAGTTAATGTGTCTCTTTTTGTTTGATAATGACACACTAGAACAGGTAGGGAATGACAGAGTAGAAAGATTCTGACTCAACCTGTCTATTATTGTGACACGGGATACTCATAAACTTTTTGACCAATTCTCTTTTCTAAATAGGAAAAAAACCCCTTAGTTTTTATCACAGAGGTGAAAAATATTAATTTTAACACATATATTGGAGGGATAATTTCAAGGCATTTACAGCCACAGAATTTTATGAGCGAAACAGAATATCTTCTGAATTTTTAACGTCCTTGTCTTAACTTAAGTTGGCCCAAAAAACCCAGACAAAAAAGCACACCACAACACAAAAAATGCAAAATAATCCAGCAGTCATGAATTGATAATGCTTAATGCATATGAGATATAGGAATGGAAGGTACAACAGAGAAGCTGAAAGACTTCTTCTATGCCCAGATGTCTCAATTCCAAGAAAACGCAATTGAGTGAATCATGTTCCAGTTGCAAGATTTCCTCAGAACAATATTTTTAAAGGTTGTAGCAATGAAATAGCCTTTTCACACAGCAACTGTTGATTTTCCTCAGGTTCCAGAAGCAGCACAGGAAAGGGTTGTGTGGTACATATTTCTTTCATTTTGCTGAAACATTCAAAATGATTTCAGATTAAATATTCTTTGGGCATGAAACTGTAACTTGCTGTGCATTTGCTACAGTGTTGAGAGAAACTTCCTGCAACACCCATTGAGGTCTAGGTATAATTCAAACAATAATGCAATAAACAACAGTCCCTCCACTTCTTAAAACTATTTGCTGAAGCTGGGTTCTGGTCTGATCAATTTACATACTTTGTCTCAAGGACCAATGAGAAATTGGTAAAATACAGGCGGTGATTACTTAACAGCAGAGTAGCAGCTTCTGAAATTTTGTGGCCTCAATGTAAGTAGGTTCAACAAATTAAAAAGAGAATGAGATTAATGAAGAGCTACTACAGAAAGAGGAACAGAAACGTGGTTTTGATGTGGCTGAGTTAATGTGGTCACTCTGGAGGAAGAGGAATGAAAGTGCTTAAAGAAAGTATGCCTTGCAGGCCTGCTTGCGCGTGACCTCCTGCATCATGTTGTCTGTACTGCAACATGCCACCATTTCATATTCAGAATGACAACTAAAATCAGTGGTGGAAGCTGGGACATACTGGCAGAGGGAGAAGTCCTACTTGAGAAAAAGGTTGTATTACTTTCAAGCTCCCTTAGAAACAGAAAAACTTTATAGATATAACTGGCAGGGATATGAACTTTATTTCCAATTTCAGAGTTTTAGAAATAATAACGAAGGGGTCATATCTACAATTTTTTACTCAATCGAATATAATTAGGGACTTCAGGAATAGTACCAGTCATTTCAACAAATGTATATGAGCTGGTATTCATGATAGAAGTTAGAGAACATAATAAATAAAACAAGGAAATTGGTACAATACAGATCAGTGATACACTGCATAGTTTGCATTTTCTTCTAGCTTGACTTACAGAAAATTTTTTGGCAATTTTGCAAAAATAAGAAAATTTCTCTTTCAGTGGGGTCTTTTAATTAATCAGTCTTTGGATGGGATAAAAATAGGTTCTTAAGACACAGGTAAAGTGACAGACAGAATTTGTTCTTCAGGCTTGGATTATTTAAAACAAGCAGCATTTATATGGCACTATGGAGATCTGAATCAAATAACAGAAATCCTGAATATATTGTAAGTTTTGGATACATTCATATTTCACATATCATTAAGCTGCACTGGGTAAGAATATTGGTATGCCTTCTTTTTAATAAAAACATCACACATATGTACTAACAAGCAAAAGAAAAATATCTTCCACAGCTCAAGCCTAAATCCTTTCTGCTCAAATGGAGCAGTTTAATTATAAATCTGAACAGTGATTGTCTCTGCTGGACTGTCTCAATGCAATTTTTTAAAAAATGTGTTGAGTTTACATGAAGTTATATTCTATCTATAGCATCTACTTGCAAGATTTACTCATGTTTTTAACGGATAAAGAAAAATGTTCTTAAGAATCAGCAGACAATACAGCATAATAGATAAAGAAATTAAAGAGCTTTATAATTTGGAACAGAAATGATTGTATGGCTGCAGTAAGATCTCTGTTTTCTATAGCTGTGGCTGTACTTATGCTTTATACTGACGAGATGAAAGAACAGCCACCTCTGCTGCTGCTATTGGGGATGGAGGAGGAAGTGAAGAGCATAGAGTCATTTTACCCCACGGACAGAAGGCGGCAAGGTTATTGCTACAGAGACCTTGGAAGAGGGAATAAGCAGGAAGCGAGGTAGAGAGCTGTGTCTGGGTGAGTTTATATTCCATCCTTATTCTGATAGAGCTGCTCACTGAAACAACAGAGGTGTTAATTTGTTCCTAATCTTTCTGCATATGGTTCTTCCAGAAGTCCTGGTGAAAATAATTTACAAGGGCAAAATCGCTCCAGGCTCCAGGGAAGCCTAACTGTGTCCATAAAGCTTAAATCTTGGCCTGAAGAAAGTCAATGGCAAAACTCCCATTGTCTCCAATTCTATTCAATAATAATTAGGGCCTTGCAAGTATTAGCAGAGTACTCTCCTGCAGAGTACTAGCAGGGTACTCTCCTGCAGAGTGAGAGTAAACATTTTCTTTTGTTACAATTCACACATTTAGGTAAATTTTCTTTCCTCTTGTAAGTTTTAACAAACTGAAAATCTGAAAATGGAAACAACAAAAGTCTTTTTTTTTCTTGTGTGGAAATCATTCAACATCTCTCTCTCTTTTTTTCTCTCTCTGATTTTCCAGAACCTCAAATAATACTATTTGATTGCTTCAAGATTCAAGAGATGGGATAAACTTGATCCAATAAAGCATTTTGCAATTTTAACAATAAACCTTCAATTAGACAAAAATTACTGTGAAATTCTTCCACTGGTGCAGGAGTTACTTGTTATGTCACTGGGGTTTTATCCATGTATTAATGGTCACAGAAGTAAGGCTTCTTTCACTGACAAATGTTGCAGCTACTGACAGCTAAATTCACCTGGATTTGCAGTCACTGCTAATTACAATGAAGGAAGTCATAGTCACAAAGGGAAACATTTTTTAGCAATTTTCCTAAAAAATATTCCTGTGGTTTGACAGATGATTTGCACATACCCTTTTTGAATGTAAGAACAGACTTAGCTATTAAATAATACTAAATTAATTGGTGGGAGACCTTCTAAGCATCAAACATCATCTATGTCCTTTGCTGTCTGCCTTTAAGTTTTCATGGATTTGCAAAACAGCTCTCAAGTTCATCATCTTAGGACACTTGCTCCAAATATAGAAACCAGGATTGAGAAACATGTTTGTGCCTCTCTAAAAAGACAATGTAAACATGACTTATGATAAAGAACAAGTTTCTACTTTGTTCTGAGAAATATTTTTACTCACTGAGTAATAGAGAATCTCTACTGTGAATAAGGCACTTTAAGAAAACATACAATCTAGTGACAGATGAATTTTAACTACACCTGAAAGACATATGTATAGAAACTACACATTTGTTAATGAGATCACAGAACACTGGTACCTATTTAGAATTAGATCAGTTAATCCTAAACTAATTAGCATCTGTTTGTTAATGAGACTCTTACTCTAGCAATATTTGCACTGTAAATTGGACTGAATTTAACAATGAAGGATAACGTAGTCTAATTTACGTAGGACAGTAAGTCAGTTACTGCAAGAATCCAATTCATTCAGCAAGGCAATATATAAACAGAGTGCTTTTGCTTAAACCAAATCAAAGAATGAACAGATAATTACACTAATGAATTTGCAAAAATGAGTAAGCCAGAAAACAGTAGTTTTTTCTGTTGCTCATCTTTTTTGAGGGGAAAATACTCTAGATATACAAATTAACTAAATCTGTGGAAAGCTAGTGTTTCTAATTCTATTAACAAATTGATTATTACAATATTTCTTTTCAATACAAAGTTATTTGTTAGAAAATCTTATTTCTTTCAAGGATATCTGATGGCAATTTATCTTCTGCAGAATTGTATTGTTTAGATTCAATGCAGTGAAAACTGCCTTACAAGAATATTCTCTTGTAAGTATTGCTTATAGTAATCGAAGAGTATTGCTCTCTAGCATTGAGGCAAGCTGTATTTTCCTATTTCATTCAGGAGGCAAGATCTACCTCCTGGACAACAATCATAGTGTGTGACTATATGAACACAGCAGGTGCAGTCTCTGAAAACACAGTGCGCAAGCCACCCATGGAAAGACATGCAAAGCTGTACTCTGTAGTATTGCACTTTGTTTACGTATAGCGTATAACATGTAACTGCCAAAACCCATACTCACAGCAGGGCACAGGTCTATTTGTACCAGCCATGTGCCACATAGAGCTTGTTCTATTAAAGGAACAATGGGGAGTTTGACTCAATAAGAACAGAAAAAGAAAAAGGCTTTACGCACAGAGCTTCCCACTCCTACCCTCACTTTCCACACCTGCATGGGGAAATAGCCATTCTTGTTGAGCTGCTATGAGATCCAATTTAGAGCTACATCCTTTACTCTAAAACTAAGTCTTTTGAGAGGCTGGCTTAGGGGTATGAAAAGAATACAGCATTCACTTTTAGTGGGCCTTTTTAAGCTTTCAGAATAGATTCATCCCTTGCTGACATCCAGCTGGCCTTGTTTTGAGTCCTGCAAAATATGCTTTGAAAAATCATCTAGCACAGGTAAAAGAAAATATTTAAGCAAACCCAAGCTTTTGATTTACTATATGTATGCCTTAAAAGTGCACACTTTTAATTTTAATGATACATTTACAGGAAGCATGAATAGGTGTGGGATGCCAAACACCTGTCACAATGAAATTTCATGCTATGATATCATGAATAAACTATGTCCCAGCACACTTACAGCCTTATGAGGATGATGTTCTTCTGTAAGAATTCAACTGAATACTAAATTTTCTATAAGTATTCTTTTAAAAAGGATAAAATTAGTGAGACACCCCTGCTAAAGATTTTGAAATTCATAAATACATTAAGATTTCTTTGCTAATTTGTTCATTAACTTAATGACCTAGTTAGACTGGGCTTAGCCAGCATGATTAACAAGCCACAATAACACCGATCTCCCATAAGATAAAAATAATCTTAAAATTAGTTTGGTTTAAACAGTACTTCTAAATACTGGAGTTTTCATTACTGGAACAGCTGTTACCTGGAGCAACAGTAATTTACTTTCTTCCTAATTTGATATACGAGCTGCAGCTAGTAGCAGTGTAGCATTTCTGATTTCCTGAAGCATCTATTTTGTAGTCAACTGTGTTAGTACTGTGGACCCATGGTGACAATTTTGAGGCTTGTGTGACTCCTTTATTATCAGCACCATGGAACTGACCATGGAATATGGGATTCCTTGGGATTTTTCTTTTTTAGTAAAAACTCTAATATTTACCCTTGTAAAGATAAACCTACACATATTCATTCTTAAGTGTGAGATGAATGTGAAATGGAATCTGTATTTTAGAAGAGAAAACAATGGGAGAATCTGAAGACCTCTCTTCATTCCACAAAGAAGTTGAGAACCTCAGAAACGCTGATTAACCTCCCCCTCAAACAAATTCTTATACGTGCCCTCTCTACCAAAGCAAGTTTGCCCTCGAAAGGCACTGTTTTCATTTTTAAGAAAGAGCAACAAGAAACATTTTCAGAAGACAGAAAAATGATATACAGAGTCGGTCTCCATCTCGCCTGGGAACTGTGAATGTCATGACTTTAATGGGCAGATGAATAGGTGTTTCAGCCAGGTTGGGCTGTACAAAGCACAGCTAAGAAGAGATACATGCCTATTTATAAAGACGTTATAAAGGAGCAGTTACATATCTCAGCTGGAGGATATTTCTCCCTGTGACTGCAGTGCAGTGCTCTAACATATATACCTCCTCAGCACAGCAACACAGATGCACCAGAACCACTGAGGAAAGGTTGTAAGGTGCTTCCAGATGACTTCCAAAAGTGCAAATAAACCTTTGTTCTCCCGGTATTACTGACTACATTTTGTGGGCTGATCCTGCTGCTACACCTAACACTTTCCCACAGGAGAAGTATCTGTATTGTGCTACACCAGGGCAGCTCTTTCTCTACTTTGTCCACAAGAACTCTTACATTCCCTTGCTGAGCAGTACTGCCTGCTGTGAAAAGGATGGAAAAGCATTTTTCCCTGTGGACAGGTAAAGTAACAAACTAGTCATGGCAACAGCAAATTAGCAGCACATATCAGCACTGCGGGGTGTATATAGGATTTGAGTAGCAACACACTGTCAAAGTCCTGGAGGTATTCTGGACTTTGACACAGGAAAGTTAATGATATTTAGGTTCTACAAACCCATGTTCATATAAGAGCTACAGACAATAACTGTACATCAATTTACAAAGGGCATTATCAACCCTACTTAGAGGAAAGGAAACAGACAAAGAAATAAAAGGGTACAAAGTAGCTCAATGGTACACTTTGTAAACAGAATTCAGTGAAAATGTAGTGACTTTAATGGCAGTACTCTATCTTGTAGCTGCCTTCCAGCACAATAGCAACTGTAGATGAGCATTAAGTTTGCTTTTCATTCAAGTCACAGAACCCCAAACAAAGATCAGAGAGGTGAAGCAGAGTAATCAAAATTTATACAACTTTAGCTGGGAACACGTAAGAAATGATCAATCCCCAGTAACCCCAGCTGATTCTGAAGAAGAGCAAAGATGATCAACAGAGAACACCAACTGAAGCAAACTTGTCCTCCTTCCATGTGAAACTGGGTCAGTTCAATGAAAGTTTAAGGATGAAAACAGTAAAGGACAAGACAGTGAAGCCAGAGGGCCTATGAAAAGAAAATTTGGATCATTTATCAACACAAAAGTAAATAATCAAATGAAGTTTCCCCAGTTGCTGGTTTTACACACACACAAACATACACCCACATGTTTTCCATATGATTGTTTTAGAGTAGTTCTTTTCCTGGTGAGACATGGAAGAGAAAAAAGAAAAAAGAGAAAAGAAGGAAAAAAAAAATAATCTGATCAAACATGTGTAAATCATATACATTACTAATGGATGTTGCAAAACAGCTCACAAATGTTTCCGAAAGAAAGGGCAAATGAATTTTACGTAGCCAAATATTCTAAAAATATGCATTTTATGAGAATCTTAAAGGAAAACACAGATGGCATGTAAGACTGCATTCTACATACAGGATTTCTCTGTCACAGGTTGTGAATAATATATGCATCCTTTCTCATCTCTTTCATATATAAAAAGTTTTGAAATGTTAATTTTTGTAGTTTAGAAAAAAATAACATGAATATTTTCATAAGCATATATTCAGGAGAAAGTACTGGCCTTCACGGGAATAAATATACTGTTAAAAGCATAAAAAATATTTAGAAAATTAATTCTGTGCTTGATAACTCCTTTTACCCTTTTTTCACACCAAAATTTTTCTCTTGAAAAATTCATTTTTGAGTTGGACTATTCTAATTTTCTTTCCATTTTAAAAAAATTTAACCAGACTTCTTGTTATCTTTCATTATTGCACTGAAAAAATCTATTTAAATAGACCATATTTCCTAAGCCAAATACATTAACAAATAATATTTCTTTTCTCTGTCATTATTCTTATAACTTTGCATTGCCCGTTTCATGCTTTGTCTTATCAATCAATTAGGATCAAGTCAAAATTTATTAAAATGGAAATCTCTCAGTGACTTCAACATAAATTTGATCTGTCTCATCATTTTTATTGTTCTTTGTGAGTTTTTTTCACATTGCAAAAAGTAAGAGCTGAACATGTTCTAACACAAATAAGACAGAGAATTAACCAAAAAAGAAGGTGTACGGGCAAATGCAACTTTTACTGAGGCTCTATTTTGTAGTTGTAGTCCACCTGTAGACCTCACATGCAGGTGATAGACATTTTTGTGAATATATATACATACACACACACACATATATACTAGACTCCAAGAATATAATTTGGGGGTTATTTGTTTAAAAAGTGATTCAACAGCACAGCAGGATATACACATGAGCAAGCAATGGAAATTTTTGCTCAGGCACCTCTCTTGCCTCTGTACCTTGGAAGATCATTTCTTCTAACTTAATAGCCTGTCTCTGCTCTGATTTTGTGCAAACCATGTAAAGACTTAGTTTCTATTACCTAGAATTTTCAAGGATTGTAGGCGATAAGAAGTGTACATTACAAGCATGAAAATTACATATTTATGTATATAAATGGTATAAATAGAAATCTTAATATAAATATCACAATAAGTTACTCCAAAACTGAGACCATACTCTCCTACTTTATACTACTATTCTGCATAATTTCTTCCTCACCTTTGGACACTTGACTGTATAAATAATTTCTGCTCAGTAGCTCTTCTTAAAAGGACTGGAAAATTTAACTAAAATTTAGGGAAAGAGGGCTGACTAAACATGCCAGCACTCACCTAGTCTTGGGCAGTTTCTTCATATCTTTTTTTTATTAGACATGAGCTGTACTTATGTTAGCAAGTAACATGAATCAGTAAGAAAGGATCTGTAGAATGAAGCAGCTGATGGGGAGGAACAATGCCCACAATAAATGCACCTCAGAATTTTTTTGCTGTGGACAAGATCTCATCTGTTTCGATGGACTAAGTGCCAATTCATGTAGTGCATCTTCTCAGCTTATTTTTATTCAGAAGTGATCTAGTTTGTACCCTCCAAGACCTTTTGTGACGTGAACAAAAACACTCATGGAGATTAGCCAGCTATCAGGTAACGCACAAATGCCACGACTCTGAAATACGGTCAGGACTTCAGTATTTAAGAAGGATAATATCCACTTCTGTACTTTGAGAGGATAAAAAATATTTTTTTAGGAAATGTCCAGTTTATTTTTTGGACACAGCTCACAATGGAAGTGGGCTTTGGTTTATGTTTGTATTGTAAACAAAGATGATTTCTCTTGAAGTAAAGACCTACAGCTCTCATCAGCCAGTTATAAAATTAGTGGTGGCATAATGTGAAGTGAACTGGAATTTAACAGGAAAAAATGAAACTTTACTTTAAAATCCATGAATATTAAGATCAATTTTTCTGAAAAGGATTTGCGTTAATAAAGTCTGTCAAAATGTGTGGGGTATCAGCAGCATTTACACAAATGTCACCATTAACTTTCTTTGTGGGCATTGTTTCAGGCCCTTGTTCATCTTGTCCTTTAGTTTATAACACCCATGAATATTAAGACTATAAATGACTTTCAGCTATTTAAATACATGATCATGATACAATGTCAATGGCTTTGCAAAGTCCTTGCATAAATTTACTCATATTTATCTTTGTAAGTTACTTTTTTCCTGCAGTTTGAACTACATTACTGGAAAGTAACACTGGATATGAACTACTGAAGCAAATAAATTCTGTATATTTATCTAACTCATAGCATACCAACTGTCCATCATTAACTAACACAGCAATAGAGGCCATGCAAGCACACAGAATGAAAGAATCTTTGGTTCTGTCTTGTGGATATTGGGCAGAGGGGTTGCAGGCTTTTTTCCCCCCAATAATACCATTTTATATTTTCCCCAATAATGCAAAATACTCTGTATAATGCATAAAATGTAATCAAATTCAGTACACATTTCTTATTACCTTGTATAGCCCATAGGAAAAGTAATGCCAATAAACCATTATTTTTCACAAGTTTTTAACCACTGATACCTGGAGATAATTAAAGAAAGTGAGCAGCCTGTCAGAATTATATAATACACTGAGGAAGCCATTACTTCAGAATCAGTCTCTGGGGCTGGGCTCCCTCAAGAAACAAGTTAAGTTATTCCAAGGAACACAAATGAAGAAGCATAAAGCATAATGCAGATAGATTATTATGAGTTTAGCAGCACAATACTTTTGATTGGCTGTTTTCTCTGTTGTTTTAATAATTTTGTCATCTAGTCTGATGATCCATGAATACAGTAGGCTAGCAAGAAACTGACAGCATCGCCCTTTCCTCCCCTTCCCTCTTTCCCTTGAGCTTACTTCACCTTGCAGTTACAAATTTGACATTATTAATGTCAAGACTAGGAATGGACTCAGAAGTTAACTGTTTAATCTAAAAAGCATTGCAGTGGCTAGATACAGAGAAATTTAATCAGTAATCCTTTATTTCATTTCCAGGTAGGCAGATCTGCCCAGCTCTCTCAGTTACTGTGTTGTTCAGAGCAGACAAAACTCCCTACTTATCAATTCAGACAACAACAAACTGTAGACCACTATTTATATAAAAAAAATCATGTAAAAATAATTTAAAAAATCAGAAGGATGGACTTTCTAGGGTTTCAATATAATTTTGACAATTACTCTGACAAGTAATTCAGTCTTTCCTGTGCTTCAACTCCCTACTTATGGAAGAGAGCTAATATTTTCTTGCCTCACAGAGCCACTGCAAGGATAATCATTGCAATGTTTGGATGCCTTAGCGATGAGGCCCATAAAAGCACCTCTCTGAATCACAGTACTTTATAGAGATGGTAATAAGTGTAGAGGACAGAACAATTTATTTTGTGTAGGATCAATCACAATTTCTTTAAAAAAAAAAGTTCCTCCAAAACAAAAGAATAGGTTACACATTCATTTATTTTTAATTGACAATATATCTAATTTTACTACCCTGCGTAATAAAATTATGCTATAGTTGCTTCCAGGCTCATCTGGCAGAATTTTACACTCAGCTTGCCGAAGAAGGAATGATGTTGTAAGTGCAGTTCAGAACCAGGCCTTATAATAGCTTTCAGACATAGCAAATGAAGGATTGCAATGAACATATCAAAATGGTAAATAAAGTAAACCAATCTTGTTTGTATCCCACATGAAAGAAGAACTTATTTTGGGTTCTGTGTTTTGCTATACAAATAAGCCAGAATTATTGTTTTTAACATAGATGACAAGCATGTTATTGACCTTTAACTTTTTGATAATACCAAATTACTCTATCACCATAGAAATTACTCGAAGTAAATACTGCACTTTTTAAAAATGCCACAGTAACACATACCTTTACTGAAATTAAATTCTCAGTAAAACTGGTCAGTGTTTCAAGTTTTCAGCATCTTTATTACAGTTCTTAAACTGCACAAATGTTGTCTGACAGAATTCATTAGGCTTATGCAGGAATCTCCTGATTCTGCAAACACTCATCGATTTTTTTCTCAGATTCTACTACTGGCATCAATTACGGTTAAACTAGAAGCAGTTACCTGCTGTTGGGTTGATACAGCTGGATTTGACAAGCGGGAGCTATTAACTGGCTTACATGATAGCATTGAAAAAGTGCTCTCAGATTCTAGAGGATATACATTATACTAATAACTTCAATGAGATTTTATTTCTTAGCTTGTTCTTTGACAGTTTGTGTTTCACTTCTCAAAATAAGAAAAGACATATTGTTAGAGCAATTAGACTGCTCTGTACCACTTTTTTAATTGTAATCCTTAATTCACATAAGCCGTAATACATAAATATTTATAGGCTGATGTTTTTTCACAGAATCACAGAATTGAAGAATCATTTTGACACAATACCTCTTGTTAACTAACCAAATCTGTATTTTGACACACCAAGAAAATGTCTCTGTTATGAAATACAAAAAACCTGTACTCTCTTCAACAGAGTAATTCTACATCAACGCCAAGGTACAAGAAAAAAAATAAAGACTCATAATCAGCTGTGATCAACAGCTTACTCAAGACATTACTGCTAAAAAGCAATGACACCAGAAAAAATGGAATAGAAGAACCTCTGCTGAATGGCACAATGTCATCGCAAGGGACTATGGTTTACTCATTGCCATAGTCATAGGGAGAAAAGGTTTTACTAATTAAAACACATTTGTTGACATTATCCTCTAAGATATTGGAATAGAAAATTGTCTCTCATCTTGCTTCACCTTAAGCTTCTTTAAAGGGCAAGTGGAACTCAGCACCAGAAAACCATTTTCAAAGACCTGGAGAAGTAAAGAAAAATCAAAAGGCTGGTGTACATACTCCTGACAGGCCTAAGTTCTTATTCAAACTGCAAACAAAACATCTACTGTCCTTCAAGGTATGTGGTATTCATTTTGTATATAAAGACTATATGCATATAAAGAACTCTGAAGGTTTTTGAATTTGCAAGGCAAACAAGGACTTCTTCCATGAAGTAAAGCAGAAGGTATAATAAAAGCTTCCTTTCATTTACTTTTTGCTTTTCAGCCTATCAGACAGGCAGACTAACATGACATGATTTCAACTGTTATCCACTTTAACAGGTCATTTTATTTTCATGAAGCAGATTGCAAAGTATAATTTGAATGACCTATTGCATTTTCTAAGAATAGCATAAGTTTTGTACAAAAAGATAAAAACATCACAGCAAGAAGATGTATGGGAATATTTGTGCTTCATAGCTGCCTTTTGCAGCCATGTTTGAGTTTGGGCTTGAGTGCAGGTACCACTGCAATTGAAGGGTTGTCACATTTGTGTTACATGTAGATGACAAGCTTGCTTGGGAGGTTTCATTGTACCTGATTGAGTCCCCTCCCATGCTCAAACTGGCCTGAGCACAGATTGAGATGGTTCCCTCTCGCCTGAAGACAGAGAGAGAATCACACAGGCAGCACAGAAAACTGAGTGTTTTCACAGTGGCCACAGCACAAGCTCAGTCCCTCAGCTAACAGGACAGTAAGTATAGCCACAGCCATGCATAGCATAGGTGTTCAGTGCTTAGGCCACCTTTAGAGTTAAGGGATCCTCCGAGGGACTCGTAGGGGGCCTGAGCGGGCTCAGCTCTTTTTAAGGATCTTTTAAAGGAAGATCCTCTGCCAGCTAAATGGACTACAAAACTAATGAAACTGTTAGTGTGAAATGGTAGGTAGTGAGAGCTTGCAAGGCATGAATATTTGCAACAATAACCCAAAACTCTTGCTAACTGGTTGTTTTTCTCAACATCACATTAGGATGTTGAGCTGCACTACTGTCTTGAAGCTTTCTAAACTAATATTATTACTAATATAGCCACATTCACTAAAGAATTAGTACATTGCTACATGAAGTACTGCAGATATTTGCATTTTACACATAAGGAGTAATGTAGATATTTTCACTAGGAAAAATAATATTTAAGTAAATATAGCTTTCTATTTAGAACTGAATTGTTCTTTGGTCATATTCCTGCCCATCAAACTGTCCAAATGACTTTCAACAAAGTTAAATGAGTCACTTTTGGGGACAAGACCAAAATAAACAGTTCTCATTTGAGGTCTCTCATTTACATTTTTTCCTAGGTGGAGGAGAACGCCTATTATTACCAAGGATCCCCACAGAAGAATGGGGTGCTGTGCTGTGTGCAAGTGGCCTCCAACTCTGAACTCTGTCTCTAGCAAAGGCCAAAAATGGATACCTAGAGAAAAGCATAAGGTTAGAGAAAGCGCAGTTCACCACATAATTTCCAAGCCTCCAGTAATTTGTGGAGACATTAGTGGTGACTCTGTAGTTATTAGCCTTCAGCAGATTGATTTTTCATGAACTTCTCCATGCTTTTCTCATACACATGAAACATTTTAATATCCACAGCACCCTGTGGCAGGGAGCTACCTATTTTGGATTTATACATTTTGTGAAGGATCACTTCCTTTTTTTTTCTCTGAATGTGCCACCTGTTAGCTTCATTTGATGGCTCCGATATTGCATTGGTGAAGGAGGGATTCCTCCCCCTTTAGCCCCACCACTCTGTTTTAGACGTTATGGAGACCTATCACATCTCCTCCTCTTTGTCTCTTTTCCAGGCTAAGGAATCTCATCTTATGCAGTCGTTCCTTACCGAGGAGTCAGTTACTGATTCCCTTTGTATCCTTCTGTGTACTTTTCCCAGTTCTTTGGGACACATGTCCTCTTTGATACCAGCGATAAATAATTCACACAGTGTTGAAGATACAGGCTCACCAGAAATTTCGATACAAAGCTGTATTAATGACATTTATTGTCTTTTGCCGCTGCTAAGAATTTTTAACATCCCATTTGCTTTTTTGGCACTCACACACACTGAGCAAATGTTCATACAACTATTACAAAAAGAGATCTTATTTCAGAGACGTTACGGTTGCCTCAGAGCACATTTTATTAATGAAGTTAGACTTATACCCTCCTCCCCCCAGTATGTACCACTTCATATAAAATTTCATCTACGATTTTAATCTTGTTTCATAAGGTCCTTTTCCCATTCTTCCCATTCAGCTTTTGTCTTTACTAAATCAAAGAACTTAATATGAACAGCAAACACTGTCACCTGGATACTCACGCCCTTTCCCAGATCATTTATGATCATGTTAAACAACAGAGGCCCCAGCCTAAATCCCTACTGATATGGAAGATAGCATAAGAGTGTCCAGGATGAAACACAGTAATTTTTTTTTCAGTGATCAGTTAAGTATTTTCATGACACTAGGAGTGAATAATCCATCTGCTAGTGAAAATCCATTTTTTTAGCAAGGAGTAGCAAGGTCGTAATGGCACTAGTTCAACAGTATCAATAACTCTAGCTTACGTGTTCAGGGACTGACAGTTAAAATAAATACAATGTACACAAGAAAATAATCTCTGTAATTAAAGATGGTGCTAGAAGAGAGGAGGTTTTTTTCCAAGCTCAGCTTTGTTCTCTACACACACTTTTTTCTCCTGTTGTAAATACAAGAACAACTACTGCACACAGCTGTTTAGACAAAACCCATTGTGCTTCTGAAGCATTTTTTACTCTAATACTCTAATACTGCCATGGCTCAATCCATAACATTTTGGCTACCGTCACTGGAACTAATAATTTCAGAATACAATAAAGTACAGGTATGTGAACCTAGAGGAAGAAAAATGTCATTGTGAAAAAGTTAGTGCAGCAAGAGAACAGCTTGCATACTGTGCTGTCATGTATGGGGCATCCTTTGCAATCCCGCTTTCCTGCTGCAGCGGCAGGAGTCCCATCAGCTCTAAAAGGACCAGGATCTCGACTGCCTCCATTACTGTCTATCTACACCTTTATTGCGACAATTTCTGAATTTGTATAAAACTGGTCTTTCTTGCCATTTTACTTCTTAAGTATTTCTTTAAAACTTACTTAATCTATTCTATTTTCACCTGGTTTTCTCCTACCCTTTTTATATTCTATCATGCAGAAAGAATCAACAGGGTGTGGTTTTTTCTTACATGTATTTATGAAACAAAACCTTCTCCAGAAGAAAATTAAACTTAAGCTAGCAACTAGTAATTAAAACTATATTAGGTTTACTTTCAGCCTGTGTCAATGCTGGTGGACATTTTCTTCACTCATTATTATGTCTTTCAGCTTTTCTCCTCCCTTTTTCACCTTCTGTGAGATATCAGCCCCTAGGCTGGGTGGGGGAGGGAAATGCCATCCAGCAGTGTCAACTTAAGTGCTTTTCTCCTTAGTCATCCTCTCTCACCTATATAGCACTGTAACGTGTATGTCACTGCAGTGCAGTGGTCGTAGTACACATGCTTCTGGTACCACACAGTGAATGATACCACGGAATTTATCAGAGTTTTAAAAAAATCCTGGAAAGGAAGAGAAGGGCAATTTTCCCCCAGGTTGTTCTTATGCTTGAGTTCATCTTCTACCCTTAGAAACAGCATAATCTCTGGTTTGTAAATGACTCTACAACATTATTGGATTATTTGAAATTTTATAATCTGTATTTAGATTGAGTAAATGTTCAGGAACAAGTGGCAATAGAGTCAGAACTACGCGAGAGTGTTCCTATAACAAAAATATTTTCCACTATTGGGAAATCTGAATAATATTTGTTCACTCTTACGTAATATTCTTTCCTCAGTTTTAGTCTTGTCACATACCACTTTTCTTCTTTGTTAAGACCTTTTTTGACATTTCGTTCATGTTGGGTTTTTTGCAGGTTTTTTTCCAGGTGGAAAAAATGTAAAATCCAATCTCTTTTACATATAAATTATTTTTTAGCAAATACATGGATCATTTATGAAAGCAGTTCCTTTCATTAGACTTCCACCAACATATGTGGAAAATGTAAGCAAGCTTTTGGGTAAACAAGGTGTACTTCAAATCAAAACAAAAGCTGCAGAGTTCAAACTTAACTATAAGTTGGGTTCATTCCTCAGAATTTAATTGGATATGTAACAGACCCTCTGTAAAGTGATTGTATCTTAGGCAGCAGAGTGGATGTCAGGTACAGGGAGACAGAAAGAAGGGTTAGAGGATGGTTATCTCTAGAGGGAGAAGAGAAACAGGTCATTTACAGCCTGTGGGATGTGGAGGTGGGTGAGGGAGAGGGAAACGGTACGTGCCATAAAACCAATACCTGCTCCAAGGCCATTGCTTTCTGTATCAGATCGAGTTACAAATTGCAGTTTGATATATGTACTTCAAAAGCACAGGGGTTTTTGCCTCTTAGGATGTCTGCTGTGAAAAGACTTTCAGGGCCCTGACTTGCAAACCGTGCTAGATCTAAGTGCAGCACCTGACAAGACTGCCAGTCCTAAGTATCTTCATTCCTGTTTATAACTTACATGCAAGGATATTAACTGCAGTGGCTGAAAAAGGGATAATCTTCTAACCCTTTAGCTTCTCCTATAGGTTGGTGCTGGGCACCTGATTGGAAATCTTTCTTTCTTTTTCTTGAAAAACATGCTTAATTAATAATTGATTGATTTTTGCTGGGAAAATATTTTTGGTTTAGGATATTCGGTATTTGATTTGAAAAAAAAAAGAATTTAAGTTTGAATTTTGTTAATGCATTTTATTTTACACTCATATTACTTTTGAATCTCAGTGGTGATTTTTTATGCTATGTTTTCATAAAATGTAAATAGTTTTGTGTATTTTATTAAAACAATGAATTTAAATATTCACATTTTAACATATTTTTTAAATTTTAAGGGGAATTATGAAACAAATTTTATAAATTTAAATTTCTGAAGCTTGCTGTTATAATTTTTTTTGCAAACAGTGTTTTTATACCAAGTCAGCATCCCCCTAAAATGAGCAAAAGAAACAAAAAAGTCCACATTTTGAAAAAACAATCTGTCTCATAGATATGAAATCCTGAGCTTTAAACTAATCTCCTATCATCTATCAATTCTTTCATTTATATTTCTATAATTTGTCTTTTCCTATTGAGAATTTATTTTTTGTAATGTATTTGAGTGAGTTGTTTTGCTATCCTCATGTTTTTTAACACCTCACACGTTGCAGTGATCCTAACTTTTATTACATTTCTGAACCTCCATGTTACTTTGGTTTACATATTATTATCCAGATACAGAAATGTCTATAGGTATTTAATACTTTTCCGTATTTTGCTGTTTGGCTAATTATATTTAATTTCCAACTTGGTGTTCTGATACTTTTCCAGAAAGGAGATCTCATGATCTCAGCTAGTTTCTCCTTTGTAGAATCATAGAATGGTTTGGGTTGGAAGGGACCTTAAAGATCATCTAGTTCCAACCCCACTGCCATGGGCAGGGACTCCTTCCACTAGATCAGATTGCTCAAAGCCCTGTCCAACCTGGCCTTGAACACTTCTAGGGATGGGGAATCCACAACTTCTCTGGGCAACCTGTTCCAGTGTCTCACCACCCTCATGGTGAAGAATTTCTTCCTAATATCCAATCTAAATCTACCCTCTTTCAGTTCAAAATCATTACCCCTTGTCTTATCACCACAGGCCCTGACAAAAAGTCCTTCCCCATCTTTCCTGTAGGCCCCCTTTAAGTACTAGAAGGCCACTGTAAAGTCCTTCCGGAGCCTTCTCTTCTCCAGGCTAAACAACCCCAACTCTCTCAGCCTGTCATCACAGGGGAGGTGCTCCAGCCCTCTGATCATCGTCGTGGCCCTCCTCTGGACCCACTCCAACAGGTCCATGTCTTTCTTATGCTGGGAGCCCCAGAGCTGGTTGCAGTACTCCAGGTGAGGTCTCGCGACAGCAGAGTAGAGAGGCAGAATCACAGCCCTCAGCCTGGTGGCCATGCCTCTTTTGATGCAGCCCAGGATACAGTTGGCTTTCTGGGCTGCGAGGGCACATTGCCGGCTCATACTCAGTTTTTCATCCACCAATACCCCCAAGTCCTACTCCACAGGGCTGCTCTCAATGCACTCATCTCCCACCTTGTATCCATGTTTGGGATTGCCCTGATGCAGGTGCAGGACCTTGCCCTTGGCCTTGTTGAACTTCGGTTCACTTGTAATTGATGATCTAATGATTCACTAGTTATAAATTCAGTTTTGAGTTGCTGACATACATAATACATGCCTGTGTCTGATCTGCATATCGGAAACACGATGTCCATAGCTGCCAGCTGAGTCAGCAATTCTCAGCCAAACTACAGATTTAGATTAAACAAATTTAAAATTTTCAAACTCCCTTGGATTAAAAGAGAGACTATGTTTTGGTTTGTCCATCCCTCAAACCCTCCCAAATATTTTGTAAATCTTTTTTTAAACCATCCTTTCACATATTTCCTGGTTCATATGATCTTCCTGTACAGATGAAGCCATTTACAGAAAAACATTCAAATTAAAACTACAATAGATATAAGGCTTTTGCTTAGCAGTTTAATTTCTACAACATCATTTGTATTTCTCCATCTGTGTTGACAACATAAACTTCAGACACATGCTAGTACCATTAGCACCATCCACTCAGCAGTGTTCAGAGGTCATGTGAGAGAGCTGGTGACTTCATACTAACAGGACCACCTCCGCAAGCTTTCAGTTTCCTACACTGATCACTGAATTCTCAGACAATGCAGCCTGCTGAGTTTTAGAGTTTTAACTATTTCTATTTGTGACCTCCTTAGCAGTCCAGAACAATGACCACAACCTTTTACATCCCCTAAAATGTGGGTTACAGCTCAAGAAGTTGATCCTTCGTTTTTATTTTGATCTCTCTTAGTCCTGAACTCACTCTTTCTCCTCTCTCATGCAATTAATGAAAACATAGTTCTCATCTTTGTTTCATCTCCGAACACCTCACACAATTTTCATGAATGCAAGTACCACAGGCAAAAGGTGTTGCTACTATCAGTATTTTGCTTCTAATTTTCCCGCTATGAGCTACCTAAGTAAATAAATAAGTGAAGCCATTAGATTGATGAGAAACGTTCTATTGTAAGTTGCTCATCTCTACCACACGTTAGAATAAAACTAGATCTTTATACATCTTGTAAAAAGATAAGCTTGCAAAAGTAAACATTAAATGCAAGTCCAACTCACTCATGGGAGTTTTGCGTTTCTATGTTTCTCACACTTTCACGTGCAGCTGTCAAAATTGCTCTGCGTCTCACACACTTTATGCAATATACAGGATGCAAAGCTTTTAAAGTCATCACTTTTTTCACCAACCAGACATAAGTGAGAGAGACAAAGGTCTCAGCTCAACACAGCAAGATGAGAAGTCCAGAGTTCTGCCCCTCATTCTGATTCCTCTTACACTTTTTTACTGTTTCATTTCTCCTCATCAATTTTCTTATCTGTAATAAATTGTGACAATGCTTTTACTTGAAAATGTGCATGGTATAAACTCAGTCAGTCAGTTTAGTAAGCCAGGCTAACGTGATCATGCCTGATCATGCTTCAAATAATCATCTAAGGACCAGAAAGGCCCAACAAGAATTTCACTGTGATGTCTGCAGAGATGGGTATATGAATTCCTGGGGGTAAAAGATGTACTGAACAAGCTCATTCCAAATACTATTTGGAAGACGTTTCATATTAAAATCATCCAGAAATTAGTAACTGTCATGTCCTGCATCGTGGGATTCAATTAACACATTACTAGCAGCGGTGCCTGAAACAACTCTCACCTCCTTGAAGATGGTACTGTGCAAATGTCTAATGGAAATGATATACAGGTCTGTCTCTAGTATTGTTACTTCAGTTGCGGGCACAGAATCTGATAAGCTAGGAAAAACTCTTACGACAGTTTTAAATGAAATATTATTGTAATCCTCTTAGCAGAAATACAGTAGAAATACAATTTAAAAAATAATCAGATTAATCAGCGTGCAGTTACGAACAGAGATTTTTTTTTTTCTTCAAAGGACAGTAGCTTTCAAATTCACTGGATGTATTATTTCTTTTCCTTTCATTTTATTTTTTCTTTCAAGTTAACTCAGTGATTGTGAATAACACAAAAATGATAACCACAGCACTGTAAATTTGTTTGTCTGAGAACAGATTCTGCACAAGCAGTGCAAAATTTCCTTCACAGAATGCCCTATCATCCGAACACTCACCCGAGAGGGAAAATAGCTGTAAAATCTGAGTGTGCATTCAGAAAGGGGTGTTGATTTAAGCCTGATGGAAGGCAGTTAACATTCATTTCATTATATTAAAAACTATCCGCTACAAAATGCATAAATGAGTTCTATGCTCATATTTCAGACGCAGAGGATAAATTATTAGGTTTCAGAAAAGCAGTCTGTTCTGGTCACAGATATAGAGCTCTGCTTCCTCCAAATCAGCAGTTTCTGCCTTGATATATGGTGAAACCTCTGAAGATGATGGGGCTTTCTCAGGACTGAGTCAGATGAAAAATACCATATTATTATGCGCACCCTGTACTGCCAGAGGGCAGTTGTGACTACCACATTTTTCAGCTGGTGGCAATCATAACATAAAGAGTCCGTGGTAGTTTGTACGTGAGCCTATATAATGTAATGGAGGTTTAAAGAACAAAATGTTGCAAAACATGTAGGTTATTCATTAGCAAGATAGTATCTGGCAAGCTGAGAATATTTAGTTGTTGCACACTGGAAAAGAGAAAAAAAATTGCCATTACCTTGAAGAGGACTTTGCAAACTTTTCCTATGCAGCCAGTCTGTGTTCAGCACAAGCTGCGACATGCCTGTCTCTGCAAGCTTGAGGACAGCCAACAAAAATCCTTACTAAGAGCAACTAAGCAGGTGTGCAACGTGAGAAAGATGTAATGCATTTACATACTAGGAATGCAAAGGCACACCTATATAAATGGAAGCATGCCACATATGTAACAACTAAAAACTTTTGTTAGTATTATCTTGATAATGAAGAACCTACACTGTTATTGGCTGTTTTGTTCTCTTGAACTTTCATTTTATTATGCTGCCTCTGCATGTCACTATTGAAACACAATAAAGAAAGTTTACAGCATGATTTATAATGTTCTGGTGGGGTTGCACCCCCTTGAGCTACGCCCGCGTAACGGCAATTAAAACTGCTACCTTGTTAGTGGTTATAAACTGTGTTGGGACAAGGCCATGCTTGAGGATCTGATACTCTGATGATTTCTATCACCATTCAGTGAGGACTGAGCCTTGGCACAAAAAAAAATCATGAACTTTTTTGTCTTAATCCACACATACGCTGTTTTGCATGGCCTGCTGGAGCTTCACAGTACCAGGAAAATACATAAAGCACAGCAAAGTAAGTACATGAGCCAGCCTTATTTTACAGCAAGCCTTCCAGCATCCCTTCAATTTTCATGGGTCGCATGGCAACACCATATTCCAATTTTGCTTTTTAGTCTGGGTCTGCTTACATGGATCTCAACTAAAGAGGGCTATCTTTTGTTTGATAATCTGATGGATTTTTATGGCTCTTCCATATTACGCAAGCAGAGGATTTCCAGACTTTGATTTACTATTCAGGTTAAATGGCTTTTAATGTGTCAACATGAAGCACTATTTCAAGATCTCTGACTGTGAGCTAGACTAATCCCCATCAGTTTCTAAACTGTATTTTCATTTGCAACCTGACACTTCTTGAGATAGTCTTCTAAAAACAGACACAAAAGGAATTAAGTGCTTTGGCTGATAACAGCTGACATTATTGCTGTAAATCTGTGTTCTCTTATAGGTGGCTTCCAAAATTAACTAGTCACCCCTAACTGTTTAGTGAAATTGTCAGCTGATTTAATAGACACATTAAACTCCTATTTATAAATTACAGTGACATTATTAGTGCAGCAGTTCTATAATAAGCAACATAAACGCCAATGCACATGTCACTATATTGTGTCTGGCTATGATGACTGGAAGAAGTTAAAACCCTGTGATTTCAGGTCACACGAAATATCCTGCACTTTATCATATACTTAATATCACTTTAAAATATAGCACAGTAGTATTATAAAAAGAATTACTTTGAAAATATATGATTTTGGAATAAAGCTAAATGCAACCAAGAACTCAATTGCATTTTATACCTTAAAAATTTTCTGTTGATTTTAAAAAATTACATAAGCTCTAAAGATATTGATTAGCCACTGTTGAGTATATATCTGTATGTTGACAATGGTTTGAATTTATATTAAGCATGGCTTTCACTACCTGGATTTAAAAACACAATTTCTCTAAAGAACTTCTCCCATTCAGTGATCTACCTTCTTTGAGAGCTTTGTAGTAAATAGGGGAAAACACTAACATCTCTATCTTGGTTTTTGTTTTGTTTTGTTTTGTTTTTTAAAGAGATTAGGCAAAGAAGACTTATGCAAAAACTGGCAGGTTCTTTTTTTCAGGTATATTGAAGCAAATAGTATACATAAAATAATTTATAATAATTGCCAAAAGGATGCTTAGCAGGTAATAAACATTGTTGAAAAAATTATCATCTGGAATGAATTGCATTATTCTGGAAGCAGATTTTTTTGACTTAATGTTACTGATCTACTAATTAAACATCCTAATTTATTTTGTGTTTCACCACCAAGATCCTTCTGTATTTTATTTTATTTACTAGGTAACAGTGGTATATGATATCCTGTCAAGAAACATCATTATTGCATGTGCTACACTGCAATTAGATCTTTCCTTATATTTAAAAAATGTATTTTCTGCAACTTATAACAATTCAAAAAAGTCTTACATGCCAGGTAAATCTGTGATATGATAAGTGTTACTCTTAATGAAAATATCCCATTAGTTCTGAAATTGTTTATAAGCTCAAATTCAAAAGTAGTGATAATAGTCAATTTTGTGCAAAATCAGGATTATTTTGGCAGCTTAGAACTGACCCTAAATAACTACCCCGACTATCTTACATAAAGGAATAAAGACCAATGAGTTACGGTGGTGCAGCAATAACATCTCTGTCTTCTGAGGTAAAAAGCACAGCAATCAAACCTGTGCTACAACACTGAATGTGAAAAGAGTCCTCGTTTGCAACTTTAGCGAGTAGCCAGAGCAAAGATGAGAGAAAGCATAATTTGTATCAACCAGACATCACAAAGATGCAATTTTTCATTATGTGATCCCCCTCTCTTCAGACTGCAAAATAAACTCTTTATATTATCTTTGTGATACAAACATACCAGTTTGTAAATTGTTTTGACTAATATGTTTTTGTGCTTAATACTAATGCCTACATGTATAATACCCTAGTATATTTTTGGCTGGTTTGTCAAATCATCTAGGCAACCACATGTAGTCTTTTGCTGTTTTATTTATATATCCTCTTCTCAGTATAGTTTCCTGGAAGGGTAGGAGGGAAAATTAATTTTCTGTGAATTTTACTTATATTTAGAAAAAAAAACCCCACATTCCCAGCTTTTACATTAAAGAAAGTTAAAACATGGTATTAAAGTAAAAACTGAAGCATGATGCCTCTTTTTTATGGTAGGTGAATTTGAACCTCACTGTCTAGGGAAGTGGCATTTGGGAACCCAGGAAATGAATCCTTGACCTCTTATTTTCATTGAGTAAGGGCCTTTACTTAAGCTGAAAGTTATACATAGCATGCAGTTATATACTGTGCTACTATTTTTTTCAGGTCTCATTTTCAGCTTTCCTTTCTGAAAACTCCATTGTCTAAATTCACTCCCCACACCCCTCGGACACTTGGCTATCAAATTACTTATGCCCTATTACAGAAACAGTGGTCATACAATGAGAGAGAGAATTGCATAAATTCTCTGCATGTATGAGTGTGCATGTCCGCACACAGAGTATAAAAGCTATAATGCAAGAGTTTGAATTATAAAGCAATAAAACATATTAGAAATTCTTGAAAACAATCTGAACGATCAGAAATAAAAGCAAATGATACTGAGGCATAAGTTACCAGAGCAAAAAGCAGGTATCTTCGTTAGCTGAAAACTCACTTAGAGTAATCATACCAATCACAGAACTGACTGCGCATTCTGGGCTAGAGATTTCTGGTTTAAATCTTATCTCTGATACCAGTCTGACACTCGTAAAAATCAAGTATGCTACTACAGTACATTCAATTAAAATTAGTTGTGCACCAAAAACTTACCTCAGAAATCCCATTTTTTTTGTTTTATTCCAAAACCAAGGCTAAGGAAATAAGGCAAACATACAAAGGTAGAAAGTAAATGTTATAAACTTGTGCACTAAAAATAATAATGTCTATGGTGGCTATATGAGAGGCTGAATGGTGAAGGGGATGAACAGAGGGAGCTACTGACAGTGGAAGAAGATTTGCCCCACCAGGAACAGGTACAGATTTATAGCACAGTTTACTATTTGTCTGTGTCACTTAAACTTTTAGAGAAAGAGTGAAAAATTACCTTTCCCACATACTGAGGTTCGGAGCCCATGTACTCCTCCAGCACAAAAAATTGATTCCACACCCAGCCTCGTTTGACTCGCTGGACAGATGACCTCCTCCCTGGCACTGGGACAACATTTTCTCTTGTCTCTACTTCTGAAGTCTGTTGTGGTTGCGGATGCAGCGGCGTTAGGAGACCTCCATCAAACAGGATACAGAGAAGCAGGGATAAGCAGTTCCTTGTAAACATTGGCATCGGCTTCCCTGCAGCAAGTAATAAAAACTCCAGCACTTAATGCAGAGCAGAGGAATCCAGGTTTGAGGTGTTTGTGGCCTCCACCACTTAGCTTCTGATTTTATTGCAGAAATGCTAATGCAGGCATTAATCCTTCTGATGACAAGGTTTTTACCGCATTAAATTCCATCTAAAGGGACCTATAAAAGAGATTTACATGGTAACATCAAATTACGTGAAATTATATTGAAGCGTTCATCAAAATTCTCACACCTAGTTAGTTTCTAGAGACAGAGAAAAAGATTAGGAATCACAGTTTTAAAAGAGATTGCTATTTTGATTGTAGCACTGAGCTGCTCTAGAACATCGTACAGTTATTACAGGAATAGCTCATTCTTGCTCTGCTTAGCATTACCTTTGTGCCTGTCTGAGGACAGGCCCGTAGCCTTTGCTTTATGACCCAGTTATCAGACAAAACTGTTACCCATCAGTAATGTCAAAAATATTTACTCCAGATTTACACAGAAAATATTGGCAGAGGGGACCCGCTCTTCCATCCTACTGTCCAGAGCAGGAATGCTTTTCTTGTTGTCTCTGCCAGAAAAGCATCTTGGAAGCATGCCCTTCTGTCTGTGGGTGGACTTGGACAAAGTTTATACTGAACCTTGGACTCTGGAGGATAGATTTGTATGAATTCCATGGGAAATAAAAAATGGGAAATAGTGCCCATACAGCTAAATACCACAAAGCTGCCAACACACAAAATGAAGGTTATGACTGGCATTCTCTTCTCACGACAAGCCTTGTATCAAAATGATAGCTGTGTTGTTCTTCAGGACTACTGTAAAGTACATTAAAAAATGCAATCCTGATATATGGAAAAAAATGATAGAACTACAGTCAGCGTAGAAAATGAAACAACACAGAAGCCACTAAGATAAGACAGTGATACTTATTTATACTGACAAATGCCAGGTACACAGATTAAAAATAAATCAGTCCTAACTAACTACAGGGCGAGACAGAGCTATCACATCAAGGTGACAATTAAAACTGTGGTGAACCTTGTAGCAGCCAAATGCCATCAGCAGAGAAGAAAAAAAAACCTAAAGGAAAATTGTTAATCTCTCACATTGCTCTGTTTATACCAGCACCGACCATTTTAATAGAAAGACAGATAGGAAAATATACTGTGTTTTCTAGCCCCAGTATAATTAACAGAGGTGCTTTCTTTTTGTATTTATGAAATATTCTGATTCATTCCCTGCAATTAATAAAATGACAGTGCTAAAGGATGTAAATATTTAAGTATTAGGGATGTAAATATTTAAATATTATGGAGTATGAAACAAGTTCAATAAAATGTAGCTCTAGTTGTCATTTGCAATTTTGCACCAAATTCAGCAGCAATAAAAACTGGTGAAAATGAGCACTCACACCATCTAAAAATGCTGTGACCCAGGCCCCAATAAAGACACCGTGAAGACTGCTAAATCTATGGAATCCATGCTGAAACAAATGGAGCTATTCTAGAATTTAGAATTAGACCATAAACAATAACACAACATCTACATTAATTTTCAGGTGGGCAGCAGTAAGTACTGAGGCAACAGAAGATATTAGTGTCTATTTTTCCCCAGTCTTCCAAGCTATTGATCTTTCTTTTAATAGAGAGAATGGTTTAATGGCTTTCTTGAAGCTATCCTTGCCTACACTGGCCCTGATGCAGGTGTTAAAAGTGAACACTCACACTTTCATAAGGCCCAGGACATCTTTTTAATGAATACACTTTCCCTTCCTTGGCTCTTCTTCATCAGGGGTGGATGACTGGCAGGCTGTATGTTACACAAACTTGAATAGAAGGGGACCAAAGTTGTTTCCTGACAACTAACATTTCCACAGACCACACTTCTATGCTAACAAATTTTAAATCCCACTACGGATTGAAGACTTAAGAATAAATTAATAATCTTGTCTCATTAAGACTTACAACCTAGGAATGAAGTGCCAGCCTACTCTGTGGTCTGCTGGTTGTCAGGTACAAGAAATATTGCTTGTAGGATTTAAGATGGATGCATTTTACATTTTAAAAACAAAAATACAGTTTATATCACTATGGAATTCACCACTTTGTTAGGGCCATATTATGTCATTGATTTTTAAGCAGAAGTTTCTACCAAATCAATAAAGAGTTCTGCTTAAAAATCAATGACACAATATGGACCTCAGAAAAAAAGAAACAGTAAAGTACCTAACCATATATATTTTTCATTTTGAAACACTGCCAAAGGTTATATTTTCCTTATGAATAATATTATTACTATTCATAACAATAAATAACATAGAAATTCTCATTTGTTAGATACATGCTCAAGTATCTAAACAGAAAAGATTTATAACTGGGAGCCTGGAAAACCTAACAATTCTTGAAGAAGGAAAAAAAAAAGCATATTAGAAAAATAACTGCACTTCCTATTCTAAATTTAGGGCAAGATTTTCTGTTCTGATTAGAAATGCTATGCTTTAGGTCTTAATAAAAAAGAAAGCAAAAAATGTGGTGAATAGGTATCCAGTGCAAGTGAGTGTTTTAATTCTACCTTCAGAAAGGGTTAAAAATGAGGGAAGAACTCCTATCTGCTCATTATCCTTTTAAAAAAAAAGTTCTTCTAAGTTGTGTTCAAGACATTTCATTTTTTTTCATCTAGAGGAACATATTCTTAAGTACAATGAGTACAAACTTCCCACTTTCATTATCATTTGTATTCTATGGATTTTATTCCAGCAAAGAAACTTTAAGACAGGATCCTACCACACTAGAGAATTGCACTGAACATTAATATATTTGGTATGTATTTCTATTAGCAGCTTTTTTTATTTAACAGTTCACATGACTTTCTGTGCTTATCTCTTCAATGCATTCAATGGTATTTAACATCAGGTTCGGACTGTGTTCATCCATTCAGTTCCAAGACTTCCAAACTCCTGTGCCTCTCTGGATCCATGGTTGCAGGGTGCATGCCTAGTTTTTATGGCAAAATCATAGTAACCATGAAACACTACAAAAAATAAAACCCAACAAAGAACTCAAAGTATCCTTTTGAATTGCCCAGCCATAGATGGGAGCTGGAAATAAACAACATAAAAAAGTGGTGGGGTAGTCTGCGCTGCTTCACAAACCCCAAAATCACCTTGTATTCAATTTAACTGCTATACCGCTGCTCTTTGCGGAGGAGGCTCTGTACATTACAGTTCTCCCAGCAGAGCTCTGCCTCCGGCCATGTCTGTCAGTCAGGGAGCTTTTAAAATGTTATACAGCACCAAAAGTAGTGCAAAGACATTGAAGGTCTTCAATGAAAGAAGAATAATTCCTCCTTGGCTGGAAGGTTAGTAACCAAGTGCAAAACACAGAGCACTTTAACCCCTTCTCTGTCGGTCTCCTGGACTGCCTTCCAGAATGCGTGCTGCAGAGTCAGGAGAGAGCAGGGCCAGTACTTGCTTCATTCCCTACAGCTTCAAAAAGCTGATGAATGAGAGGATCAGAGAAAAATGGGTGGCTAATAGGTGTTGCAGTACAGGATTGCATCACAGATGCCCTCATCAGCTGCAAGAGAGTTCACCATGAAGAATTTTCTTTTTTTTAATTTAAAGCTCAGCAGTTAGAAGGCCAATAATTGAGAATCAAATACATTGGTACTCAAGAGAACGACTCCAGCTTGCTGCTGTGTAACAGTTGAGCAGTAGGAAACTGAGGCAGAGGGTCTCCCCCTGTGACCTCTTCTTCCTCAGCATTTCAATGCTGCCTTTGGAGGAAGCCTGGTGGAAGTGGTCTGATAGAATATATTTCATAACACAGCTGGAACTTGTACAGCACAGCAATTCAAAGGCTAAGACTGATATTTCTTAGAAACTCATGAAATGCAAATGATTACTTAAACATCACTCCTAAGAATATTTACTGAGAATAACAAAATACAGTATTAATGGTGCTCCTGAAAAAAATTTGATACTGACCTGGATTATACTGCCATCAATCTAAACAGCCTGATCAAAGGAATGTTGGAATAGCAAAACTGATGCATGCCATTACTGCTGCAATAACCCTTAATCAAAAAGAGCCATGGCACTGCAGACACAAATCACCTCACCAAGCTTGGCAAAGGTTATCACTTCTAGAGAGGACAGCCATACACCCTCTGCAGCCACTGGTATGCACATAAGGCCTGATTTAGAGAAGTCTTCGAAAGGAAACTCTAAATGGTCTTTGATCTTGTCATGGTTTAACACCAGCAGGCAGCTCAGCCCCACACAGCCACTCTCTCACTCCCCCTGCAGTGGGATGGGGAAGAGAATCAGAAGGGTAAAAGTGAGAAAACTCATGGGTTGAGACAGTTTAATAGGGAAAGCAAAAGGTGCATGTGCAAGCAAAACAAAGTAAGAAGTTCATCCCCTACTTCCCATCGACAGGCAGGTGTTCAGCCATCTCCAGGAAAGCAGGGCTCCATAACGCATAATGGTCACTTGGGAAGACAAATGCCATCACTCTGAATGTTCCCCCTTTCCTCCTTCTTCCCCCCCAGTTTTATCGCTGAGCACGATGTCATATGGTATGTGATATCCCTTTGGTCAGTTGGGGTCAGCTGTCCCGGCTGTGCCCCCTCCCAACTTCTTGTGCACCCCCAGCCTACTCACCAGTGGGGTGGTGTGAGGAGCAGAAAAGGCCTTGACTCTGTGTGAGCACTGCTCAGCAGTAACTAAAACATTCCTGTGCTGTCAACAGTGTTTCCATCACAAATCCAAAACACAGCACCATACAAGCCTCTATGAAGAACATTAACTCTATCCATGCCAAAACCAGTGCAGATTGATATGAAGTATCAGATCTGACTGCAAATGCCCTACTGTCACATGCAGACAAGCAAGAAACACTAAAGCTCCATGAAGCACTCAAAACTGTCTTCAGTCCAGCAAAGCTGATAATTGCATCTCCATGAATGGAGGCAAACTGCTTACGGATAAAGTATCCATCATGCACTGATGGTGGGAACATTTCTGCATCCACCTTAATCATAAATCTATCAGCATAGAGAATGCTTTTGCTTATGTGAAACAACAGCTAATGTAGACCAATCATCTTCCTACCCATAAAGAGGTTTGAAAAAACTTGGCAGTACTGTAAAATGGTTGATCCATGCCAGATGGAAAGCCAGCTAAGTTCTATAACTACGGATATGCTGTAATAGCCGACTGTCTAACCTCACTACTCTGCAATATCTTGAAATAAGAAAATACAACAACAGAAAAAAAAGTCTATGCTGTCAATATTTATTAAAATTAACTGCTAAAGTATTTGCAATGATATGTCTTGTGGTTAAAGGAATGGTAAAAGGATATGGAAAACCTCAGTTCACCTCTCACCTTGATATGTTTTCTTTCTCTAACCTTAGGCAAATCAGTTAGGCTGATATTCTAAAAGGTATTTAGTTAAATAATTCCCATTTGATTAGACTCTAGATGTCCATATATCTTTGTGAGTTTGACTTTCTTGAGCTTCACAACCTATCTAGATACCTTGGAAATAACAGTAATGCTTCCTTTTTTCCACCTTGTCTTTTGTATTTAGGGTAGGAACTACTTGGTAACATCAAAATGGGGGTTAGGAGGGAGATTACAAGTGAACAGATTAGAAAACTCAAACTACGAAGGAAAGTAATTCTCAATCTCTCCATTGTACAAGTCAGCAGAGTTTCTACAGAGTGATAGAGCAAGTCCCACCTCTGCAACCACAAAACCCATTTGGCAAGTGTATCATCTGGAATCCATGCCAGTTAACTCTCATGGGGTGGAAAAAAAATCAGTGTTTCTACCTGCTAAGAAAACATCCAACTTAGTGGGGTCTTAACATGATCCAAAGCAGTTACTCCTTTATCTCCTTTTGTGTGGGACACAATAAGCTGTAGAAACCTAGAATGGCTCTCTAGCAAGATAGATTGACCCCTCATGAAGTTGAACACCTGAATCTCAGTCCCTACTTCAGTGGTTGTTTATATGAAGCTGATGATGAACAGGAGGAACAGAAACCCAATACCCTATGCTGACCTCAAATATTCTGAAGCTCAGTGATAGGAGCACTCTGATGAAATGTGAGAAATATGGGTAGAAAATGCACAAAAAGAAGACAAGTCTCGGTATTTCTGGAAGATATATGTCATCATCTGGAGGAGAACTGTATTGACTGAACTACTGCACAACAAGCAGATGATGGTCTTTCTCCTGCAATAAGGTGGCTTTAGCTCTCCTTTTGTTAAATTCTATTACAAAAGCCCCATATCCTAATATTTCATGTCAAATATTTTGCTTGATATAAAGTTAGAAATTACTCAATTTGGCAAGAAAAATATGAGTTTGATTAAGGCTATGTTTTTTGGATTTGACTGCCAAAGCTACCCCCAAAGCTACCCCCTCTTTCTATTCAATGCTTATTTGCAGAATTGTATTTTCTATACTGAATTAAAAGTTCAATTCTGATGTCAGTTATGCCTGCAGATATCAGGAGTGATACAAATATGAATCTGGAATACTCTATTGGGTTTTTACTGGCATAAAACCAAAGTGAGATGAGAATGATGTCCCTGATCTTCGAGTAAGACAGTCCTGGTAGAACATTCATAGGAAGGTTGCCACAAAGATATATTACAGCACAAAAACCATGTGATACACTATACCAGTATCCAATAAACATAATTATGACGTGCCTAACATCGGAGAGGAGTCTAATTAGGTTTGGCATTTCTAAGCACTACAATAATAAAAGTAGTATAGCTCCACAGAAAAGCTTTAATAATTGGTTTTCTAGCATCTAAAAAGTGATTACTTAAGAGAGTCTAGTAACATAACAAAATCAGATGATACATAATTCCAAAAAATTGTAGCTGTACAATGCTGGGAGTTAAAGAAAATGTAATGAAAAAAAGCAATATAACAATATTATGAATGCAAAAAAATAAACTGGTTCTATATACCATTATTTATACATATTGTGTCAGCTTTGTCATCATTAGCAATATTTACAGGAGATAGAATCATAGAATCGTTTAGGTTGGAAAAGACCTTTAAGATCATCAAGTCCAACTGTTAACATTACACTGCTAAGTCCACCACTAAACCATGTCCCTAAGCGCCTCATCCACAGGTCTTTTAAACACCTCCAGGGATGGTGACTCAGCCACTTCCCTGGGCAGCCTGTTCCACTGTCCGATTACCCTTTCAGTGAAGACAGTTCTCCTGTTATCCAATCTAAACCTCCCCTGGTGCAACTTGAGGCCATTTCCTCTTGTCCTGTCACTTGTCACTTGTTACTTGGGAGAAGAGACCAGCACCCATCTCTCTACAACCCCCTTTCAGATGGTTGTAGAGAGTGATAAGGTCTCCCATGTGCCTCCTCTTCTCCAGGCTAAACAACCCCAGTTCTCCCAGCCGCTCCTCATAAGACTTGTGCTCCAGACCCCTCACCAGCTTCGTTGCCCTTCTCTGGACACGCTCCAGCACCTCAATGTCCTTCTTGTAGTGAGGGGTCCAAAATCGAACACGGTATTCGAGGTGCAGCCTCACCAGTGCCAAGTACAGGGGCACAATCTCTTCCCTACTCCTGGTGGCCACACTATTTCTGATACAGGCCAGGATGCCATTGGCCTTCTTGGCCACCTGGGTACACTGCTGGCTCATATTCAGCTGGCTGTCAATCAACACCCCCAGGTCCTTTTCCACCAGGCAGCTTTCCAGACACTCGTCCCCAAGCCTGTAGCGTTGCATGGGGTTGTTGTGACCCAAGTACAGGACTCAGCACTTGGCCTTGTTGAACCTCATACAATCAGCCTCAGCCCATCGATCCAGCCTGTCCAGATCCCTTTGCAGAGCCTTCCTACCCTCAAGCAGATCAACACTTCTGCCCAACTTAGTGTCATCTGCAAACTTGCTGAGGGAGCACTCGATCCCCTCATCCAGATCATTGACAAAGATATTAAACAAAACCGTCCCCAAAACTGAGCCCTAGGGAACATCACTTTTGACCAGCCTCCAACTGTATTTAAATCCATTCACCACAACCCTTGGGGTCAGGCCATCCAGCCAGTTTTTTACCCAGCGAAGAGTGCACCCATTCAAGCCATGAGCAGGCAGTTTCTCCAGCAGAATGCTGTGGGAAACAGTGTCAAAGGCTTTACTAAAGTCTACACAGACTATATACACATTTATTACTTAAATATAAGCCACTGAGGCATCATCCTTTACATGGGAAATTATCATGTCTAACTCACAAACATGCATAAGAACATCAGGGAGATAATTGTTAAAAAAATTGTAAAAAAAAAAAGACTGAAACTTTCATTATAAAAATGAAAATATATCAGTCAATGCACAAAGCTTCACGGTTCATTGAACTCTTGAAAGTTAACTCAGGTAAAATGGAATTTTCACTACAGGTTAAAAACGAATGTTTATTTCAGTGAGATTCAAATCCAGGCCAGCACTATTTTCTAAATATATAACACAGCTCTACAGTTTAATCATCAGTTAAAATTAAGAAACAAAATGCCTCAGAACAGCACAGAGTTTCCTTTACTTTAGGAAGATGGTCTGATGATGAAGTAACATCAATTTTATATTTATTCTGTCTTGTATCATGCTATGTTGGTCTTGCCTCAGAAAAGTACTATGGTGAATCTATACCTACTTTGTCAAAGATCTAGGATCTTTATTTTTGATAAATTACAAGCATTTTCATTTCTGGTAGGAATCTGTCAATGTCAAAGCATAGACAATCAGAAAACCTTCCTTCATTCTACTGTCCTATGTTTTTTTGAATGAATACACTAAATGGGGGAAAGGAGAGAAAGGCAAACAAATCAAAACCTTTCAACACATTAGCAATATATGTAAGGGAAGAATTGCCAAATCTCAGGCTAAAACTCAAATATATTTATAATTTTTTAGGTAACACGGGATACTGAAATGAATGTGAACACACTTTAATGCGCTCTGTAACATACCATTTTCTTATTCCTTATGGTATTTCTGTTTTTCCCAACCTCTCAAGAATTCTATCAATTACTTCCAATTGCAAACATACTTTAGTTAAGACCCCATAATTAAAAATCTTTCTGCTATTGGTCAGACTCTGATTATAATAAATTCGATACAATCCATTATAGTTTCTTTTGTTACAAGAACTACATAAATATACTAAATTACATAACTAACTCAGGGATAGATATTTTAAAATGAGTCCTTGCAGGCATTTGCTTGTGTATTGTGTACATAATGGCACAACTGTTGCTTAATACAAACCTGGTATATAAACTTAGACACTTGAAAATATGGATCTCCTATTGCCATTTATTGCAATTTGAATAAAATAGATTTAAATGTCTCTGTCTCCCTCACCATAGTATTAAGAAGTATTTAATCCTTAATATTCCTTCCCATAATAGATTATGAAATCCATGGCTTGACTTGTGCTTTCAGGCCAACCTTACATTTTCGGTCTTCTGAAACGTTAATGGATTTGTGCTAACAGTACTGAATGATGTAATTTCAGAGGATGGCACCCTCCTCAGGAAAAAATGACAGACAGCAGTTTTGCCTAACAAGTTTCAATCCATTAATCTTGTGAATAATAACAGGTAGTCCCAGAGACAACAGGACTGAGAGATAACCCATCAATTTTCTTAACTGTGAGAACATTCATCTCAGGCCTCTCGATATCCTGGAATCACCTAGTTTACACTGGGCTTACTCCAATGCTCAAGAATAAATAACTCTCATGCTTAGTAATTTATCTCTTTTCACAACTCCTTTTGACTTATTCTCACCCTACCTACATATGCTCTGTTAGGACCAGTAGTTTCAATGAGCCTATGACTCTTTTCTGATCATTGATGAGCTAACAAAAAAATCCTTCACGAGTTTTAAAACATCAGAAATAGTAACTCTAGGGCTTCTATTTCTATTCTTTAAAACAGATTTTTTTTTTTGCCCACCATTACAGCATGGTATTATAATGTCATCACAGCAACTGAGGCAGGCTCTAGTTAGACTGACAACAGCTATTCTAACTAGAGAGTACAGCCATCTGTAAATAACTTCAGCCAAAGCAATCCTCATTTGTTTTTTGTTGTTCAGAACCAGATGTTTTTCATGAAAACTCACCAAATATCAGAGCTGCCTGTGAATAGCTAGTCTCTCCTCAAAAAACCTTTCACTCAAGTAAAACCTTCCACTCTCCAGTCAATGTGGAAGTGTTCCTAAGCTAAGTCAGCAATTAAACTGAGATGTTAAAAGCAACCACGAGGCATTTTATGTACAGTCTCTAGAAAAGATAAAACAATATTCTTGACTGACTTTCATCTTTATAAATCCTCATGTCTCTTGTGTGTGACTGTTCATTTCCCAAATTTAAGTCTAATGAATTGAGTAATTTTATAACAGATGCCTGCTGTGAATTTCAGCAATTAAGGCCCAAGGCAGACAATAGATGAGGTGGTGCAGGAGGAAACAGAGGGCTCTTTCAGTGACACCTACTACTGCAGCCTTATCTGTCTTGTCCAGAGAAGTAAAGGCAAATCTTATTTGTGAAAATAATTTTCCTTTCAGATTCTTAGCTACCCTTCTAAATTTTAAATTAAAAGGACAAGAAAACAATATATTAGAAGAGAGGCAGGTCCTGTCATCTGTATAACACTCACATTCAACAACATAAATTATTGGGGGCTTCCTCTCACCGACCCTTTTTTTCCCCATACTGTATACAAGTGGGCTCTGTTAACTGGTGTGAATCTATTTTCATAATTTCTGTCATGCAAGTATGTGTTTAATTTAATAAACCAAAGGCCAGTATTATTTCGTCTCTGTTTTGTTGTTCATACATACATGCCCCATCTCCCAGCATTACAAAAAATACAGGGAATAGACAACTTTAAATGTGAAATGCAAAATCTCATGAATCTTTGAAAGCTTATTTACAATTTCAGAAAAACCTTTTTTTTGGAAACAAAAATGTTCATAAAGAGTCATAAGCCATTTTCTGTTAGCACTGATTCAACTTAGAATAGAAACCATATCATCTTCTTATGCTTTTCCCCTAACATCCTGCTTTGAATTATTTTAAGAGTCAAATAAAACAGTATTAATTAAAATAAAGCACATATTTTCAAAAACTATTACACCCAATATCCTCAGTCTTCATAAAAGGCAGCGGTTTGTTTTTCTTTTGTATTTGCAATTTAAGCAAAGCTTTTCCCTTACTTTTGTCTGAGCTCCCTCCATGATACAGTAAAAATGCAACTGTATAGTGGATAGGTGGTTTATGATTTATATAACTTAGTTCAAGACATGTAATAAGCAGCTTGTTTACTGCATATATTTCTTTTATTTTTTGTAATAAGCATAAATTTGTCTAGTTACTGAAGTTTGCAAAACTGTGGTTTAGATAGGAAATCAATAATGCCTTTTTAAGGTTAAGCTCAGTGAAACAAAGTGCTGAAAGAGTCCCTGATGAAATTGCACCTCAGCTGAACTCAAAACGAACAGCATTATGGAGAGAGGATAATGTCGTATTTGCAGTATTATAGATTGCAGCCAATCAATCAGATATATTGTAATCACTGAGGGCACAGTCCTATTGTACTAAAGAAATACCTTCAGGCCTCAAGGTAGAAAGATTGACACATTTAGTCTGGAGCAACCTAAAGCAAATACTTCCCTAAAATGAGTGAATTAACCTTACTAAAGGACATAGCCCAAAGAGATACACACGTTTTGTCCAGATAGAAATGGAACACTGGGCCAGAGACTAAGCTAGAAGGAAGGTTAATAAGTCTGCACTGGAAAACCACAGACAGAGCTATTGCTTTGGTGGAAATAAACATATATTTCCCTGATGTAACTTCTGCTGTGTGGTCAAGTGTGACCCACCGCATGGTTCTGCTCATCAGAGAAGCACATAATGGTTGAGGTTGGAAGGGACTTCTTGAGTCCACCTAGTCCAACCCCCTAGCCCAATGAGGGTCAGCTACAGCAGGTTACCCAGGACCATGCCCAGTCAGATTTTTAATTTCTCCACAGACAGAGACTCCACAACATCTCTGGGCAATTTATTCCAGTGGCCTAGCCATCTGCAAGGTTTTGGTCCACCTTACTGCCCGCTTATCTAATCAGTACTTCATGAGCTTCTCTATGAAGATGTTTGCCAGACAGTGTGATAAGCCATTTTAAAGTCAAGGTAAACAACATCCACTACTCTCCCCTCATCCACCAAGCTAGTCACCTCACTATAGAAGGCTACCAGGTTGGTTAAGCATGATTTCTCCTTTGTAAATCCATACTGACTACTCTCAGCCACTTTCTTGTCCTTCATGTGTTTGGATATGGTTTCCAGGGCTCCATTACTTTCCCTGGGCCTTAGGTGAGGCTGACTGGCGTGTAGTTCCCCAAGTCTTCCTTCTTGCACTCCTTGAAGATACGGGTGACATTTGCTGCCTTCCAGCCCTTGGGAACCTCTCCTGATTGTCATGACCTTTCAAAGGTAACTGAGAGTGGCCTTGCAATGACATCAGCCAGCTCCCACAGCATTCATAGATGCAACCCATCAGGCCCCATGGACTTATTATGCATGTCCAGATTGTTAAAGTGCTCCCAACCTGGTCCTCCTCCAGTGAGGGAAAGTCTTTCTTGCTCTATTCATTAGCAGCAGGTACTTCCTGGTTTTCTGGAGTTTCAAAGCCTTACCCACAGGCACTATGACCAAGTCTCTTCATGAAGATAGCTTTTGTTGTTCACGCCAAGACAGTAGGTGAGCCAAAATAAACTCTCATTTGTCAAACCCTCTTCTCTTCCTCCTAGGAAAGGAGTCTTTGAAAGTCCCAAGGAATTTTAAAGATGGTTGTAGTTCATTTTTCAATTAATTCCCCAATTTCTTCTTTATAAAGGCATTAGCCTCTATTTATTATTACTAGTACCTGCATTTGTTAACAACGGAGTCCAAAATATAGGTGTATGTTTTATGCTTCTAAATAAAACTAGTTTGATTTTTCAGAGCCACTATGGACTTCAAGTGGCTGGTGAAATCCTTAGAATGCTTTCAAGGACAAAAATGTGCTCTGTACTCTAAAGACTTACAAATTAATAACAATAAACATGCAGATACTTAATAGATATTAAATGCACCATTTGGAAGATAGCATTTTAATCCAGTGAACAAAAAGATTAACTCACCTATGATACCTAAAATATTTATATGAAAAACATTTTTTTTATATAAAGCTCTGAATTTTAATGCTTTGGGCCATACTTTATCATAAACGTAATAATCAAACTTTGTTTGGTGACACAATTGTTATCTAGATAATCTTTATATGTAGGTAAAGAAAGCTCAGTTTGCACAGTGAGCTGTATAAAATAAGTCTGTAAATTAATTCATTTGTAACTCTAATATTCTTTAAAAAGGTACTCAGCTTCCTACCTTTCTCTAACAGAGATGGTAAAATTCTTTCTCATCATTTTATGACAGATTATTCAGAAATATAAAGGGAAAAATTAGTTCACCATAAAATCAACTATTTGCTTTGCTGGGTGTTAGTAAGGTGTTAAAAGCTATCAATGATATGAAAGACAGTAAAAGCTTACCATTTAGAGAAATTCCAGCTGAACTGCTTTTATGACTTTACCTCACTTTAGCTAAAATTTTCTCTGATGTTAGAGCTTTTGAAATTCCTCAGGGGGTTGTATCCCCAGGAAGAGTCTTATTTTCCATTTCAAAAAGAACTAAAACAATTCTTTGGTTTTACCCCTTTTGATACACATACACATTTTTATATGGTTTGTGGCATGAAAGAGCATTAAAACCCAAATCTTGCAACTTAGAATTTGAATAAAGTTTTACTTTTGAGACAATGTCAAACCATTATTGGCTTTACTACTCCTTTGGTTTTGCAGACAAAACATGATGCAACAAACTCATGTCATCAAAGAGAATTTTTCATTGATTCACTGCTTGCAACCCTGTATACCTCAGCATCTGCTAAACTGTCATATGTGTTTCCACCTATTTACCTGCTAGCTTCATTCAGACACAGACAGAATGGAATTTCTGGTGAGGACCAAAGCAAGAAACCAGGCAGGAGTCCAGCAGACACACCTCTCAACTGACATGTGTGAAACAGAATCACTGTTGAGCAGTTCAAAACCTGGACTAGCACTAAGTTCATCTACTTGAGAGCCCTAACTATATTTCGATAATACTGGGGAAGGGGGCTATCCCTGTATTTTTCCTCTCTGTTTTGCCAAACGTTTGGAAAGTCCCATTTTTCACCTCAGAAGGACTGAAATCTCATATGTTTATGTGTGAGTATTTATCATGATGTTTCTGCTGTCCTTGTTTCTGTAATGATGGGAAGCTCAGAAACAAATCTATTGTCACAAAAAGAAACAAAAAGAAAAAACAAGGTTCCAAGATTTAGGTTTGCTGTTAGCACAGAACAAGCAGTTCGTCCTCTAGGATGCATACTCCCCAAATACAGAAAGTCCTACGCCTTCTGAAGGCCCTTCCCAGCTCAGTAAAAAAGGCTCTACTTCTCTGTTACCTGTGTTAGCCATCATTATGGTATTCAAGCATCACTAATGATAATTAAATATTTAACTAGTTAGCATCTGGGGCAATAGTTGGCAGCCTGACTGGGCAGTAGCTCCTGTGAGCAGCAGACAATTAGAGCAGAAAGAATTATTGTGATTATTTCTTAATGAGGTGGCTAAAATGGGTCTCACCTAATCAATGAAAAAGACTTACCTACTCAGCTCTTGTTCAGAAACAACCTGAATAATAGTTACGCAAAAAAGAGCTTTCAGCCAGATTACAGAGTCCTTCATATTTTATTATTACTGAGAAATAACCACACCACAATTATTTAAGTGAACCTGCAGACAAGGTGCAGGGAGTTGCTAATTGCGCCATAAATACACGGTTGAGTACCAGCAACTGTGCAGCATCCCAGTTGTCTAACTGGCTCAAGTTACAAAATTTAAGAACAAAACACAGCAGCAGTGTTCCAGCTTGTCAACACATTGATCAACTCACCCCTTTACTGCTCACTTATTAATTGCCTTCCCTATCTCCCTCTCTCATCTGCTGTAGCAAATTTTAGAACCAGTATTTAGAGGAGGGCAAAGGGAAGAGAGAGGAAATAGGACTGTCTTGTTTATTAAAATGCAAAAGCTAACACAAGACATTAAGTTTATAGTTAGACACCTGAGGACTACTTCTCAAAGATGCTCTCAGTCAGAGGTTGTGTGTGCAGAGTACTTTGGAAAATCAGGACAAGTTTTTAGATACATATTAGCATAGAGCACAATATATCTTTTCATGATCAGCTTGTATAACAGGCTGGACTATATGTCGTGTTAAAACCTAGGGTTTGTTTACTTGTGCGAGTACTGGAAAAATTTACAGCATCCTCAATGATGCTTTAGTTCACAACTTGTTGTCTGAAGGGATCTTTGAAACAGAGAGACCAAACCGTGACCAATCTGATTCTGAAGAACACTCGAGTCTTTTCAACTATTTGCAGCAAAACTAAGACTTTTTTTTAAAATCGACTTTCAGAGTTTATGTCCCTTTCAGCCTAAGGGATGTAGCAAAGTTTCACCTGCCAGATGTCCATTTTGTTCTGCAAATATTAAGCATTCCATCTCCAAAAGAAAGACAAAAAAAAAGTTTATTCTTCTCAGAGCAAAGCCAAAGCCAAGTATTACAAATACTCCTACCAAGCTCTCATTGACTTTTTTTTTACATACTCCTAGGTAATCAAGGCAAAACCCTGAGGTCTCTAATTTTTTTCAACTTATTTCAAAAGTCAAATAATTCTCAGTCATTCCTATGATACAATCTCCTCATTAAGCAGGACAAAGATTTCATTACAACTACATTTGCTTTGGTCTTTAGGCCAAAGATTTCAGGACAACAACTTTTCCTTTATTTTGTGTTGTTTCTGTGTGTATATTTATACAAAAATCCTAACACACACACACACACACACACACATATATATACACACACATATTTATGTACATGCCTCATAAGAAAAATGAAACTGTATTCCTTACAGGCATGCCTAAGAGTGGTAAATTGTCAGAAAAATCACCAAAAATGTTGACTGCTGACTAACATAAATTAACCTTCCCAATACAGTGTAAAAGTCCTTTCCATTTCCAAATTTATATAAAGAGTAAGCATTACTGAAGGATACCACCAATGACATGAGTTCCTCAGACATTTTTAAAGTGTAAGTTTCCCTTCCCATATCATATACACTCCAAAAAAGACTCTCAACAACAAAGTTGCTGTTCTCCAGTAGACAAATACACAAAGTAGCCACTTAGTACATCTTTGAAGCTCACCAAGACACAAACCCCCTGTGTTTTACTACCATAAAGCATTCTAGGGTAAAGTCTCTCGTAAAAACAGTATGACACAGTATTATATAACAATTGTTTTCCATTCTATTTTAATGGCAGAAACTCTGCAAACCTACATGAACAAAACCACCAGCAAACAAAATGAAATAAAACCAAGTACACCAGTAGCACTGTATCCTGGAGTCACTGCTATCATAAATTAAATGGAGTACAGTCCAATTGGAGTTATCAGTTGTGGGAGGTAAAATCAAAGGAGGAAGAGAGATTACAAGATGTCATCCAACAAAGCAAAGGCAGAAAATTATAAAAGTAATTTTCAATATAGAGCACAAGCCAGAAGTCTGCCCAGATGGTTTAACATGTCGTATTAACAGAGCAGTAAAATCTATGTCCCCATGATGGACAATGTCTTACAAATTGGAGACTCCAGAAATTCAGCAGCTACATGCACAAAAGACTCAGCAGCAGAGTTACGCAAAGAAGACTACAGCATTCCTGGAACCCAACAGGAAGAGAAAGGACTTGGAGGGAAAGATTTTGAAGCCAGCCTGTATTTATGTTCACATGATTGAGCAATATAACACAGCAGGCTCTAAATATTTCTCTCCATAAAATGAGTTTAGTTTCATAAAATCAGCATAATTTTCATGTACCAAATGCTGAGTTGTGCCATGAAACACTTATTGCATCAATTTCCATCATGCTGTCAACACAAAGTTTCTTGGCAAACCTGCATGCCTGCACCTGCTCTAGCTGTCGAGGCTAGCAAACCAGCCTTCATGGGCCCATAAACTTGGTTTTGCTCTCTTCATCCACTTTTGTCACCTCTCATCTTTCCCCATCACATACAGTAACAGAAAGTCCTTGCTTTGAGTCAAAGGCCACTAAGTCAATTAAGATTTCTGTCTTATAGAATCACTGCCACTCAAAACCTGGTGCTTCTGATTTTAGAAAGGGAAACAAACAGATTACACTTCATTCCATACCAAAGAATAGTGAAAAATGCTTAACAGAATTTAATCTTTATTGCATTTGACCTTGAAAAATAAATATTTTACCCATATGCTTTATTTTTTTCCATTGTCTGATTTAGGAATATCATTCTATATTTCTTTCTCTATCCACTAAGGTAATAAGTGATTAAATTAATTAAAAAATACAGAGAGCTGAAAAGTGTAGATTTCCAATGTCAGTTTTGTGATGCAAGGAAAATCAGTCATGTTATTCTGTATTTAATATAGCCTTAGTGGAGATCAGAATCTGGCTCTATATTCTTATGCTATGTTTTAATTCTATTCTGTAGTCATTCACAAAACTTTTGAAGCCTAAATAACACCCCCACAGTCTCACAGCTACTAACCAGCAACTTCGCAGAATAATGAATAAAGTGCCAACTTCATATACCAAAACCGTTTAGTTCAAGTACTTGTGGAGTTCTACAAAATTACTTTGACTTTTTATAATGTTAAATGAATTCTGAATTTGGTCGCAAATGTTTTTTTACTAGCTACCAATTTTATAATGACCTAGATCCTTGTGAAGAAAACTATTAATAGATTTGAAAGAAAAAGTGAAGAAAAGAGATTTTGTATCTAAATGACCAGGTCAAATGGCTGAAAAGATTTTAAAGTCCATTATGCCTATCCATATAATTTTGCAATTGTTCGTTACAGTATGGTGATGCAGTCAAGTTTTAAACATTAATTGAGTTAGCAGATTGCTTTCCACTTCCATCAAGAGACAATCCACAAGTTCACAGATGCAGTTATATCCCTTAATTTTCCTTTTTATTCAACTAACCATTATCTGTTTGCCGATACGATACAGCTTAAGATAAGGATCTGGTTGCCTAGTTCAGACTTAAAGATTTTACACTGAAACGGATAAAAGAGTCTGTTGCAGAACACAGTACATGCACGTAGTATAGGGATGATTTTGTTCCTAAACTTTGTTTTTTGTTCCTGTGAGTCTTACATGACCCAGTAATTGTGATGGAGGGTTTTTTCATAGTTTGGGTGTTTTTTTAAACAAAAAATAAATAAATCACAAAAGTAATAAAATCCCTATAAGTAGGTTCTGCATTTTAGATTCCTTAGCAAGGTTTGCTCTTGGCCTCATTCAGACTCCACAAACTGAAGCTTAGCAGGATACTTGCACATCATCTTTATTCAGTAGAGAAAGAAAGGCTTCTTGGACACTGTTTAGGATGAAAAGCATGTTCACTTACCCTGCAGTTGCTTACACTCCACTCATTCTGATTGTAACAATAGAGCAGATTTACCCTGTTGAATAGAAACTACTTAAATAAGTTCTTCCCCCTACTTGAGTCTCTCTTGTCTAAAGTTGTCATTTTACATTATTGTATTGAGACTAATATGTTTTTGCTGTCTACATAAACATGCATGAGAATTATAGTACCTATTCATGCCTTCAAGTACTCATACATAAACATTTTACCAATTTAATATAAAATAAGTTTTGCTCTGTAATGCTGTTGGCACTCTGAATCATTTAAGCCAGTCAGAAAAGTATTAAAAGTAATTTTTTCACAATGTGTCATCCATGCTTTATTTAATTCTGAGAGCATCCTTTGGCACCTGTATGCCTACTGGGATTTAGAAATCTTCCATAAGATCATTTTACTACAAAACAGACCCACTTGGATATAAACAGCCTGCTACCAAGCTGACAGCAGACTTTTCATCAGTCACAATTCCCTCTACCTCTATCTCCAACTTTTTCAGAAGTGAAAATTTGACTGTTTAACAGGTTGTGTGAGAATAAGCTCTACATTACTATCTTGAGACTCCGTATGAGATAGCCAGCTCTTTCCCTTAGGAGGAGGGACACCTGCGATTATCATATGCCACTCCAGAGAACTGATCTGAAAGGGCTGACCTTATGCCTCTTTCCGATTCTGTGAGCAGAAGCCTGCCAGGACACTTACGCATCACCATTAATAATCAGAGAAAGCCGGGCTCCTGGAGCACTGGCTTGGATGAAGAGCAAGATTAAAGATGGTTACAGAGTTCCACATGAGTTATTAGCCATTAGCCTGATGTAAGTATGACTAACAGATAATGGAATTAGTTTGGCTGAGCAGAAATCACTCAGAGGAGCCTAACACTTCTCTTCCATCTTGAAATAGTTTATAGCGTGAGAAGGGTAGGTAAAGTTTTGCATGTCACTTTGAGAGCCTGGGTGGGTTATGACATTGCTTGAAACAGAATCCTCTCAAGGAAACAGATGTGCTTTTTGTCTTTGCACAGGCACGTTGGAGCTCAGAGGAAAATAAAATTAATGTTGGGAATGGGACAAACTGATTGAAAATGCTTCTGATCTCAAATCACTTTCTTATAGTCCCACCTTCTTCAGTAAATATATTTCAGTAAACTACTGAGTATTTTTGTCATTATGGAATTTTTTCTCTGAATGTGTGCATTTATTTTGTTCCTAAATTTGTATCCACTTAAAAGTCAATAATATGGGGTTTTTTGTTTTGCTGCTTTTTTCCTTCCTCTTTTTTTTTCTTTTTTTTTTTTTTTTTAATAACACTGTTTAACTCAATAAACAGCAACAGACCTGACACTTCATTGTTAAGCAAACACTAAGCAAACTGAATTTGGGATCTAGCAAACTTGCCTGCAGGAGTTGACAAGCGATTTTCTCCTGAGCAATCAGTGATCACACCTTAAAATTAAAAGATAAAAGATTTTCTGGATTTCGGGTACACAGAGAGACATCTAGACAAGCACCAAGGACAAGCAAGATATTGTTACAGATTTTTATCAACGTAACTGATACAAAAATCTGCTTAGGCTTATTGAAGAGGCTAGAAACATACAGTTGAAAAGTATAGCATTCACACAGCCTGCAACAACAACAGGAAAAAAAAGGGGAAAAAAATAAAGAAGAAGAAGAAGAATCACAGGCTAAACTGTAACCCCACCTTCCACCACCATTTTTTCTTACGAAGAGCAAAGAAAGAGGATGGGCAAACATCAGGAAAAAGAAGCACAGGTAGGACTATGTGCTGGTGAAAAATCTTAATTTCTTTTGCCTCCACATAATCATGAAGTCAACTGCATGTCAGTCGTTTATAATTCATCTCTGTGAGTTCACTAGCTCCCTTTTGTTTTGCTAAAGATGATCAGGAAAAAGGAAAAGGAGAAGAGAGAAACATTTGTGAAAATGATGCTGAAAAAAGCCCAACAAATAAATTACCACTTTACTTTCCACTTTTGTTGAATACATTTTAGAGCAATGATATGAATGACAAAACAAACCTTTGTGATCACAGGATCTGGAGACATATTAAAATGGCCTATCAGAAGAAGAAAAAGTAGCTTGCAGGGAAAAGAAAAGAATCAGCTTACATCAGTTTCACCTGAAATGAACTCAAGTCCCTAATATAATGAAAAACTGATACTTGAGTTTTCTCATTCTTATACTAGAAAGATTGAAAAACATTATACACACCCAGTGCTGCAAATTTCAGTAATTTAATCAAGGATTTCAGGCAAATTTGCTTCAAAGATGTAGTGCAATTTCAAGTCTGTGAATGCTTCTTGTAAAGCCCATAGATTTCCTATGGTCCCTTTTTCTGCATACTGTCACTGCATGTAACATGTTCTAGAACATCCAGTACTTCTATTCAGAACAGCTGCAAAGTACAGTGGGATGTGAGTGCACAGTGCCCTGAGTAAACAGCATGACGTTCCTTTGGTTACTATGTACCATTTTTCCTGATGGTGCTTTTGGTTCTGCTCATTTCTCTGTTCAAAAGCATGTGCTCACCCGATCCACAAACTCATTTCTCAGCTCAGAAGCTGAAACACTGGAAACCATCTTTTCCAGAGTCAACCAGGGGAAAGACAAGTAAAAATGGAAAGAGAGAAAAAAAGGTAAAAATGTTCTTCTTCTAAATAATCCGTAAATCACAAGGCAACTAAAATGTCATTCTTTGACCTTTATACTATAGTCTTTTGCATCCACTACAAATAATAATACATTAAAGGAGAATTTTTCTGCTATCTTTTCAGTTGAGGAAAAAAAAATGGATAATACTCCATTCAGTTTTGCATTGGAAGAAGATGTAGGTAGTATTTTTTTATGTTCCACATACGGAGGTAGTTAAACTTTCTTTTCTGTGTGGTATAATATCCTTCCATTGACCTCCTCAATACGCTGTTCACTAAAAGCAGGTTCATAATATTTACCATATAAGTTTTTGTCAGAGTTTCCATTATAAAGGAAACAGTTTGTGTGGCCCTGCATCTAACACACTTAGTATGCACCTTCTGAAAATACTGACACGAGTGAGGTTCTACTGTAAGCTTTACAGCTATAATGTTAATAGATACCTTACTACTGTTATCCTGAACTCTATTCCTGAACTTCTCAGGAAAGAAAGATCTGACACAGCATGGTAATTGTAATGTAGGCAAACCAAGAAAATATACATTACAACAAAACAAAAATTGGTTTTCAGTTTTTTCTGCCCTGTTTAGGAAGAAAAAAATAACCAACCCCACAAACAACAAACATTTTTATGGAAGTAATAACTAATATAAAGAAAACACAAATGGAAGAGGTTTATAATATAGCAGTATGGGTATTTACATCACAGTTTGATGGTGGTGAACATAAAACACATCAAACTTCTTGAAGATTAAAGAAAATATATATTTACTACATAAAAAGTTGCTTTCATAATCTTACAAAGACCAAAAAACTAAGTAGTGATACAAATAACACTAAGCAGTGTATATAGTAGGACTGTTCATTTATACACCTATATATACCATATTAATAAATGCTTCAGAGTGTAGCACATATGGCTCTCTAAGCATTAATGAATAAAACATCTTGACAGATCCTCACAGAATATGAATAACAGCAACTATATTTCACAAAGAGAGAATCGAAGGTAAGAGAAGTGATCTGAAAAAATCCATCGGGACAAGCAAGAGAATATACCAGAGCTAGGATCTGAACTAAATTCAACCCTATACCTCCAACATTTACTTGGTCCTTCTTGGCTTTAAGTGATAGATTAAAAAATCAGAAGGTTCATGTCTAAAAGGTTATGGCATTTTTAAAAACTGCATCCTGAGAATACAAAATTGGATTAATAGTTGACAGTTTAAAAACTACATAGCACAGCAAGTGCTTTCCTCAGCTTCTGAGTATTCACTTCTAAGATTGTCTTGTTGATGCCTTCATGTTGCAGGAAGTCACATGCACAGAGCATACAACATGAGTTTGGTTTTATGATCTAACACGCAGTTAACATCGAAATGCCCACACTTAATCAAAAAGAAAGCATCCGAAACACCACCAGTTTCTTTAATAGCTTAGAAGCTCCATGAGAGCACAAACCAATGAGTGTTTGGTGAAGGAAAGCCATACAAGGAAAAAAAAAGAAGAAAAAAGATAAAAGCTTCACTTCATTTCAATTTTCCAGGCTCATTGCAATTTATAGAAAATGCACAGCAATTTATTTCTTGGGTTATAATTTGTGGCTATTCTAAATTATGTACTGTGTTCAAAGGGACATTATTCTGTGTAGAAAAGAATAAGAAACTTGATTCTTCAGGTGCACTATGTCATGAATACTCTTGAACTCTTCTCCCTCCTACAGAGAGTGGATGATTATCCTCTACTAAACCTCTGTTTATAACAATTACATTTTAATAGCACTGTGTGTAATTCGCTGCTTTTGTTGAATATAAGTTACTCTTTCATATCCTACAGAAGCTTGCTGAAATGCACCGTTATTTTCAAGATAAATAGGTTATATATTTTTAGTATCACTTATTTATGATAGTACAGCATTATCTTGAATTTGATTTCTACACATTGATCAAAAATTGGTTTTTTCATTCAATTCACAAACTATCTACACATTTAAGGTGCTTAAGCTGATCTTAAACATTTTAACTACCGATAACATAATAATCACTAGGAAGTATATACAGCTGAAAGAACAAACAAATGGTTTGTCAGCATCAAAGTAAATTTCTCGTATAAGAAATTGACATCTGATGAAAATCTCAGAAAGATGGAAAAAAACCCTCAGATGAAACATCATCTGATTTGTTCCATGCTTCTGCTACACAAAAAGCTCTCCTTATTGAACAGGCCTTACTTGACCTTTTTACCCTGATAAGTGAAAGTGGCTGTTTCCCTTCCACTTTCCGTTTGGTCCCACTCCAGCTTCATGCTTAGGAAACTACCTGATTATATCTGACCCTTCATCACTTCCACCCTTCCTCCAACCCACAGAGAAAAAAGATTTCATTCTCCTTTAATAAAATACAGAAACAAAAATGTTTCTGTAGTCCCAACAATCAAAGCTGCTTGTATCACATCAGCAGCAGAAAAGCAGAAACAAGTGGTTATCTAAAATGTAGGTGATTTATTACTCTGGTTCATTTATAGACAGTATGGATCCATTTTCTCATAGAGGTGGTAACACGCATTACAAAAGACCATAGTAGGACTCTGAATAACTGAGATGGGATTTTTTAGCTTGGGCAAGTCCAAAATTCCACTAATTTTTAAAAGCAACAAATATCAACTATTTTACAACATCTTTCTTCATCAAACGTGCTTGAAGAAAAACAAATGGATTCAGGGATCTCAATTTCCCTGAAGCAGATAAAGTAGATTGACAGTAAAATCACATAGGAACCAAAGTCCACTGGTGAGCAGGAATGTATTACATCGTTTGCGCCCCAAACCCTGTGATATTTCCATTTTTCTTCCTGTACTGCAAATTCAGGTTCTCTTTTTAGGCAATCAAAGAGTATCTAAAGAGTGATCATGAACAGATGCATTTTTTAAAATTCAGTCCATCTGCACCTTTCTCTACCTTTTCAGTTTTCAGTTTGTCCATATAACCAAAGAGGTGATTGTATTAATCTTTGCAGAGAGTAACTGTTGTGCTCATGTCAGAGCTAAAAGGCTTAGAAGGGATCAAGAACAAAAGGGCCAGAATTTGATTTCAACTGTCCTGACCTATAGCTCAAGAAGCTGTTGCACAAACTACCTCCTAGAACTCTCAAAGAGAAAGACAGTTCTTTAGGTATTTCTCATTCTCAAAACCTGCACTGGGCTTGCAAAAGATCAGAAAACTTCCACATATTCATACAAAGATAAGTCTACTCATCCAAACCAACTTCCCAAATTGAGTATTAATGATTTCACTTAAGATGATAAATGCTTATTTGTCAAGGTTTCTGCTCTCAAGTATTTTGGCATGATGTGGTTGTTTAATTTATAAAATATAAATATGTAAAATACTACATCATACTTCACAATTCATCTCACAACTCGTGTATTTAAAGCCTGTTTCATCCTAGAGGAATCATAAGTGGCCTTCAATGAGATACAAATGCCTGCTTTTGACAGCCGATCAAGAAGAAACAAAAATGAGTTAATCAAGCTTTCTGTATGGCACATGTTTGGGGACTAAAAAATTGAAACTGTTGTAAAACAGTGCTTTCAAGCAATGTCTTATACAGCGTATTTCTCTTCCCCTTAGGACACTGATTTCTATAAACATTACTGACACATTGATTAAATCAACTCACTGATTGGTTTTGGTAAGCAGAAAAAGTATTGTAGCAATTTAAGGAATTGTTATTTTGTAATAACTAGACTGTTATTAAAATAAGGATGATTTTTTTAACATATGCAGTTTTCACAATTCAGATAAGGACCTACACTGACTATGGAAATCTATCTGCTCTACCACTCATTCAGTTATACTTAATTGCATCACACTCCATGGGGACCACTGCAGTTCATGTACTTATTCTAAAACCTCACTGCTTACCAGAGAGACTGTTTATTACTACAAGATCATTCAGCCTCTTTTTACTCAGGTGATGCCAACTCTCCAAAAATGACTTCTGCTTAAGTACTTGTATTTTCACCTTCCCTAATTTAAATTTCTAGAACAAACAGAACAAAACCAAACCCATAACATTGCATGTGACTGGTGTAATGGATAAACCACGATAAACACAAATCCTATTTACTTTGCAAAAATTACATGCTCCCTGAGAATCCCCAGCATTCACACATGCATCCCAGTAGTGTGTTACATACAGTGTGTTGCAGGCTACCATGAGTATTTGAAAAACCTTTCTGTCTCTTCTGATGTTTATGATGCCTGATCTATGCAAATAAAATGGGAACTTACTCTATTATCTTTCGGATGCCCCAAACACTCTGTTGGACAGATAAGATTTAGGTTTGTCCTATCCTTATGTTCATAATGTCTTAGTGGTAAGCAGTTACCAACACATTTAAAAATCACTTTAATGGAATCCAAGTTAAAGTAAAATGCGTATTTTCCTCCCAGCTTTCAGAATAACACTTTTTTTTTCCCTCTCTTCATCTCTACTACTTATAAATGCGTTCAAAAGAGAGACTTGGTCTATTCAGCTAAGGTTAAACCAGAACGTTCGTTCTCCCCCTCTCAAAACCAGATATAGCTGCTATGATCTCGCAGGGAAGGTGGCAGTAAGGCATTCACAATCTTTTCCTTACTGTATACTCCAGACAACACTCTCGGAGAGAACCTCTGCTTTACCACCTCCATCAAAAATCATTACCTTTTGGTGAAATGTTACATTCCTATAGCCGTGCTCCCCCATCATGTCTCCCAAAGCACCCAGGCGGATTCAGTCTTTCTCCTAGAAAATTACTGTATTTTCGACCTACACAGGAAATCAGCTTACTGTGCTTTTTGAATAAAACAAGTACTTTTCTGCTTTCTTAGATATGTGTGGTTTATATCCTGTGCTTGACTGACCAGTTAACAACTTTTTACTTGGCCAGAGAGAAATTTCATCCCCTCTCTTCCTTTGGTGAATCACTGATATGTTTCATTGTGATATACGATCAGTAAACACTACTGATTTTGTATCTTTTTTCTTCTATATTAATCAACATATCTGACAAATATTTCAATGTTATACAGATATGTAGCTCATTATTACTACTATTATTTAGATAAAATATAGTAATAATTAGTCATTCTCAGGTGACTGATCTTCAACGTCTTTTTCTAAGCCACTGTCAACTTCTTCTCATGACTCAACCTAGCTTTTACCTGTACAATGATAAACAGACGTGAATCTTTCATCTTCATTAGTGCATGCTGAAGAACACTGTCACTTTATTTTTTGTGTGGGTTATGCAGATTACTGATGCCCACAGAAGCCTACTGTCAATTTTTACTTTTTTATACAAGACCTTCAGTACTTTACTGCATGAAATCTCAAACCGAAGTGTCAAAATATTTTTTTCATGCCAGTATTACTAAATTAAAAAGACTATAGCAATATAGGAGTGTAAGAGTAATTTTTTCAGATGAATAAGGCAGTGATTAAAATCCTACATTTTGAGCATTACTTTTCTTGTCTGCTTTCCATCAGACTTTCAAAGGACTCAGGTTTGTATAATGTACTCTTAGCTAACTGGGCATGCTCAGCACAGATGCTAAATTAAGGTTATATTATCATAAAATGTAACTAGTTAGCTATTTATTTTTTTTTAATTAGGAGTCAACTAGCTATACACTTTCCATTACCAGCAGAAGACACAGCCGAACAAATGGATTACATCTTTCCTTATATTGCTCATGTTGTCCTAGAATGTGATTATTTCAGTTTTATTGGCAATCTGTCATTTTGCTAATTCAGTATAAGACAGTACAGGACAGCAGCTGAAAACTATGCATGACTCTCCTTCCTTGCAGGTTGCTGGATTTCTTTCTACCCCTCTGTTATTCTCTGCTTGTGAAAAACTGTATCTTGTCTTTTATGAGATCTCATTTCAGACTTGTTCTTCTGTACTTGAATGAAAGTGAAAAGGTCTCTAGCAAGCTGGTAAGAAATGTTTTTTACAAATTTAAGACAGTCACTGTTCCTGGAAGCAAGGAGTGCTACAATTGCTGAGTAAGACGTATTATTTGGTTTACTAACCACCATTTAGGCTCTGTAATCTACAGCTTGCACTGTTGGCCTATGCAATGGGCTTTCACAGCTTGTTCTATTTCCTTGTGTACCTGAGGTTCATATAAACATGTCAAACTTTTTCTTTTTTTTTTGGTAATCCAAATAACCTTCATGCACTATTATGAAAATATGTTCTGCAGTAACACAGAGTCACAATTCTGCTGTCTTTGTTTAAAATCCTAGTTTGTAGTAACAGCAACATATGGGGTAACTTTGAAAGTGAATATAAAGTCCCAGGCTCTAATGACTTAACTACAACCTGCAGTGTCTCATTCTCAGTTACTGCTGGACTGCACTGTACTGAGTGAGAGGTCTGTCTTTGCTCCATAAGCATCTAAAATGTTGTAAAGAGTGCTCTCTATGATTTGTGCAAAATCTCACACTCTTTTCACCAAGCTGCTAGTGGAAAGATCAATAATAGTCAGCTTCAGCAATCTTTAATGTCCTTTTATAAAAATATTTATTTATACATTCTCATGGATCATGGCTGAAATTTCTTTCTCATTTTGAGAATGTTCCTTTTCAGCTTTTGTTCACATTTTAATTACCAAAGCAGAGGCTTCTTTTTGATGTTATTACTGCAAAATACCAGACACAATATCACAGAATCACCGAATCACTAAGGTGGGAAAAGACCTGGAAGATCATCAAGTCCAACCATCAACCCAACACCACCATGCCCAGTAAACCATGTCCCACAATGCCTCGTCCACACACGTTCCTTGAACACCTCCAGGGATGGTGACTCCACCACTTCCCTGGGCAGCTTAGTCCACTATTTCACCACTCTCTCAGTAAAGAAATTTTTCCTAATATCCAGCCTGACATTCCCCTGGTGCAACTTGAAGCCATTTCCTCTAGTCCTGTCACTCATCACTTGGGAGAAGAGACCAGCACCCACCTCTCTACAACCTCCTTTCAGGTAATTGTAGAGAGCGATGAGGTCTCCCCTCAGCCTCCTCTTCTCCAGACTGAACAACCCCAGTTCCCTCAGCTGCTCCTCATAAGACTTGTGCTCCAGGCCCCTCACCAGCTTCATTGCCCTTCTCTGGACATGCTCCAGCACCTCAATGTCCTTCTTGTAGTGAGGGGCCCAAAACTGAACACAGGATTCGAGGTGCGGCCTCACCAGTGCCAAGTACAGGGGCACGATCACCTCCCTGCTCCTGCTGGCCACACTATTTCTGATACAGACCAGGATGCCATTGGCCTTCTTGGCCACCTGGGCACACTGCTGGCTCATATTCAGCTGGATGTCGACCAACACCCCCAGGTCCTTTTCTGCCAGGCAGCTTTCCAGCCACTCGTCCCCAAGCCTGGAGCATTGCATGGGGTTGTTGTGACCAAAGGACCCAGCCTTCGGCCTTGTTGAACCTCATACAACTGGCCTCGGCCCATCGATCCAGCCTGTCCAGATCCCTCTGCAGAGCCTTCCTACCCTCAAGTAGATCGACACTCCCACCCAATTTGGTGTCGTCTGCAAACTTGCTGAAGGAGCACTCGATCCACTCATCCAGATCATCGATAAATATATTAAACAAGAGAGTATCTGTGCCAATATCCCACTTGGAAGTATCAGCAAACAACCTGACTGTTTGTTTCCTATAAAAATATTTCAGGACTTGACCTCTCTAATAGAAACTCCTTCATTTTCTCAAAATCCTTACGGAAAGTTACATTTTATGTCCCATGTATCTTCCAGAAACAAAGAAATGTTTTTTCCCTGTATTTACCAATCCATGGATGTGTTGCACCCATATACTGCTACAGCAGGTATTCCAGAGATGGACTTAAATATCTTGAGATATATTTGTACTTTTTGTTTTATTTACTATTTTCCTTATTACTTTTTCCTCTACTTTCCCTACTTCTTATTTCCCTGTTTACTATTTTTATTGTTTTCCCTGTTTGTGTTTCATATGGTCTAAATTTTTAGCTCTTCCCTGTGCTGTTCAGAAACTCTGGTCATCCTCCACCATTTGTTTCTTTCCCTCAGATTAAATGTCCAATATGTTCTCTATTTTATCATAAAAGTGTATTTTCCCAGAAGATAACCTAGATGCCAAAGGCAACCCAAAAAATAATCTGAGGATTTTTTTTTAAATAGAAGCATTGAAAAAGCATGCGTCCCAGAATTTCTTCTTTCTTAGTAGCAAAAAATCTTCCTTTTTGACATTTCTTTAATTATTTGGCTCTCTATATATGGAAGGAATTCCATCATAATTTTGTTTTGGACGTACAGGTGATTTGGTTGTTGGTTTTGTTTGATGGGGTTTTTTTTTTAGAACAGGTTAAAAATATAGACTTACTATATGTCATCTGTTCATTAGTCAAAAATCTTAATTATGGAATTTCAGTTTTTCCCAGGGAAAGGGGAACCCCCTAGTTACATGAATTGGTGGTAGGGTTGGTGTCTTTCTTTGACTCTGAACTCTTAAGTACTTCACATCTCCTAAAATGCAATAAAAACAGTCTCTTGACAATTCCAGGTCTTTTACCAAGACATTATTACAAGCTGTCACTCTTTATCCAGTTAATTAACTTACACATGTAGTTCAGATACTTCAATAATATGGATAAAATTGCCACTACATATGATGAATTTTACCTTCTTACTCCCTTGTCACCTGCTTGGTAACTATTATTTCACTCGTTCTGATATAGAAGTACCTAATCTGAAATTAGTATTTTCCCTATGCAGATGATCTATTCCTCTTTAGCTGTAATATTGGTCAGTTGCAGCTCAGGAGACTTTTTCTCTTGTCAAAGTATTCCCCTTTTTCCAGCTTATAAACACCACTACACCTTGCAAAACAGTAGTCTATTACAGTGCTTCCATCTTTTTTCCAGATAGGCTTGTATTTACTCATGTCCATAGACTAAATGCTAGGGGTTTTATGGTTTCCAATAAGGTTTCTGAACTGTGTGTGCACTTCTGCCTCGAGTATTTTGTCTGGGGTTGTTGGTAGAGTTCTGAATGCTGTTTGCTGGCTTCCTAGCCAGCATTTTCAGCTTTTGAGAAAAATACAACAAATCTCATGGCCAGATGCATATAATGTGATTATGTGCAAAATAGCCTGTAAAAGCAAGCAAGGAACAAGTGATAGTAATGTTTTTGAAATCCAGGCAGACCACTCTGGCACATGTATTTAATAAGTCTAGATAGTGTCTCAAAGACTCTTGCTTATTCTCTTGTATCTCTTCCATGCACTTATGGATTCATTTAAATTGGCATTAATCCTTCCCAGACCCTTGGGCCTTGAAGTCATGTATCTGAGGACAGAACTAAACATGGCATTTTTCTAAACCTGGCGTTTTTCAAATTCTGCAGTAGATCTGGGCACATCAGACTGACACAAGGATACTTAAAAACAACTTCAGGTAAGAGTGCTTTTCTGCCTCAGAAAAGCTCAGACCATTAATGTTTCTAGCTACCTTTAGTGTATTGAGATGCAGCCATGACACAATTTCAGAGTTGATCATAAGCAGTTTCTACTTTTCATTCTTAAATTTCTAGTTAAAGCTACCAGCCCAAAGTCAGATGCAGATGTAGCAGAGCACAGATTTCCACATCTTCCTTTTTTATCTCATTTCTCGATGTTAAGAATCTACTTTGTAGGTTTTGAGTAGTCAGTATCATAACGCGGCATCTCTCTCAATTTCTATTCTTTCGGTTTTGCACACAATACTATACATATTGAAAAATGACCTAGTTTTGTATCAGTCCATACAATTACAGATCACAAATCAGATGATTTATGACTAGCTAGACTATGTCTGAAAATGTTTATGAATGCACTTTGATAGGAAGGTGGCATTAAAATGAAAAGCAGCAGCTCTGGATTTAACTACATATGGATGAAATAAGAAGGTTCAAATTTCAATTCAAGGTATATGATTTCTTTGTTATACACTACTGAACTGTACAGTCATGAGCTGGATTATTCTTTCAGCCATTTTTTTCATGTCTTCTTATATTTTCCCCATCATCCTTGTTAGATTAATCTGCAAAATTACTCATACACAGACCTTTATTTGGCTCAGGAAGCCACACAGTTTCTTACGCTCTTACTCAAGGAAATATTTCCTGACCTTTTATTTGACCAGAAGACCAACTTCATAAGACCAAAAATCAGGTTGTCCTTTCCCTCACATCATGGATATATGGAGGATGTGTATGCTTATGTGACTGCATGCACAGAAAATGCACAACATGACATGATGTAATAACATCTATGTGATGCCATCACACAACCAAACGTGAATCTGCCACATGACAGATATGCTGCTGGTCATACGAGAAGCAAGAGGCAAAAGAAGGCAAAAGAAGATATAGGAGAAAAGGCCATAAAGAGCAGACCACCATGCCAATGAAATCAACACTGCTCACATCTAAGGGGCCACAGACAACACCTGTTGGACATATCTGTCAATACAAGGGGTATTATTGCTTTGCTTTATAGCCTTAATAAATATATGGGACTTCCCGTTATATATGATAATGCAGAGAAAAGCTAGCAAGAAGGAGAGGTGAGCATAAAGCGTAAACTCCTCAGAATCCATTGGTTGAAAAAAAAAATGTTATGACTTACCTTTTGTAGAGTACATAAGTGGTAAGGACATTAAAATATATATGTGAATGAGAGTGCTAACATCAGAAGTAGCTAGGAAGTGGTCTATATGTTTTTCCAGGGATTTTTAGTTAAATTTTGAAGGTTAAACAGTTGTTAAGAAAAACAATTGGGGCTGCAGGTTATAAATTCTGAACAGTGCCCAGTATTACACAAAAAAATAACTGCCAACAACTGGTGTACATCAACAGCTCAGTTTACACTCATGCTCTCAAAAGGATTGAGGATGCTCGCAAAAGGATTTAAAATCTGTTCTAACAAATAATCTCTTTTAACAGCAATGTTAAACGAATGTACATATGCATGTACAGCACAGTTGTCCTATTAAGACACTAAAGATGAAAATCTACAGTCCACTTCTGATATCATCAAGTCACAGTAGGTAGCTAATTTCTAGTTAATTAAATATGCAGCAAGTAGCTGATACAGTGCATAGAACTCTTATCCTCTTTGAACGGCACACCTGCTTAAGACCTGAAATTTCCCTTCAAAGCGAATACAACAAAAAGGAAACATTGAAAAGGGATGAGAACAGAAAGCTACTGAATAGCTGAGCCTGGCCTACATATTTTTTTAAATATTCATGGTGTTTTATTCCTTTTGCCTTCAGAGACAGAGCTTATTAAATTAAATCTAAAAATGTTCAGTACTTTGTTTAGTCAGCATTACAACATTTCCAGTGTTCTTAATCAGTTGTCACAGTGTGATGCATCTCCAACCTTCTACACTTTGGCCCCTGGCTGTGTGATGGAAACTGAGCTCAGATTAGGAAAGATATGAAAAATATTTAAATAGATATTTAAAATGTTTGAGAATCTGTGTTTATATTACATGATTTCATAAAAACACCCTTGAAATTAAAATAGTAATCTTCCAGGATTTTTTGCTTACTCAGCTGTAATTGCCAGAATCATGTCCTATTTCACTTTGTATTTTTTCAAAAAGGAGTACTAGAGGCTTCTGATGTCCTCTCAACACACTCCCTTTGCTGAGAAATGAAATAGACAATAGAAAATAACCAAATGATGCGACTGAACATTTTAGTGACTGAGAAGGGAATCACGGTTTACACATAATTTCCTTCACCTCTTCTACAAGAAACTTAAAAAAATTTACATTCAGCTCCTGAAATATGCTAAGTTTCCATCAACCTGGTTGCATTTTGGAGGGGCAGGGGGTGGGGGCACATTCAGAGCACTTCAAAGAAGCCTGGATCTGCTGCACTGTAACTGCTTTTCTTCACATATATGGGGTACCTTATTTTGTAATGCTTTCTAGTTCACCAAAACCACAATCTAAACCTTATTTTGAGGACTGTGTATATATTTAATGATATATACATATATGCTATATGTATTCTTATATTATATAAATACTTTCAATAATAATGAAAACCAAATGCACCTAACATATGTAGCCTAATGGTTAGCTTTACTCAGGTGAGACCTGTAACTTCAAGAGAAGTAAAGAGAAAGTGTCCTGGTGGAGTTGTATTGTTGACAGCAGTGGCTTTAATTAGGCTTCACTTTGGTTCACGTCATTACTACTGCACTTTCTATCTGTATACAGCTCTCTCAGAAGAACTAGAGAACTGTCTAGCCAGTCTTAAAAACCTAAAGTCAACTGTCATTCATTCTTCCCAGAGTCATGGATATCTGGATTGTATCTGACACGTATTTCTGTATCGAGGCTGTCATTATTGATAAGAAAAGTGCCGATAACTTTTTCTTTCATAAGAAAATGCTGCCCTGGTGGAACACCCACTCTTCAACATATCATAAAAGAACCTTCTGAGAACAAGAAAAGACTTATTAATCAGAGACAGAAAAAGACTCAACACACAAAACAATTCATCCAGCACTAACCAATGGAGCAATATGGAAATTAGCATTAAGAATTCAAATTTATCACCTTAGCATCAATAAAAATTGGTTTAAACTCATGAGACTGCCTCTTCACCTTCAAATCATACATACTACAATGGTCTCTCCCTGAATAAGTTAAGCGCAAAAGCATTTTGATAGATTTCTGATTTTTTTTTTCCTGCTTTATGGTGAGGTTTCTTTCCTTTAGAGTTGATTTTCTTTGCACTTTGTTGTGTCAAACAAATGTCAATCCCTTTTGTAATTATATGTTTCATAACTGCTGTTAACTTGATATTTTAACTTTCAAGATTAATTTTATTGTGTACATTGGAGTAGTCCAACACTGCTAACTAGGGCTAATTAATTACCAATGCTCACTTTAAAAGGTTTCAAGAAACTAGGATTTATTTTTTCCATAACAGAATGTACCATGCAAATACTCTACCTTCCCTTGTTACTAAGCTTTGTTGGCAAAACAGACTGCTTTTAACCAAAGGTTTGCATGCCTTTTTCTATTGTTTCATTACAAAAACAAATAAAAACCTTCTGTCTTAAACTTCCAAAATCTAAATGAATTAAAAACAAACAAACAAACAAACAAACAAAAAAGCCTTTTCTAAGGATTAAATTTATGCTTTTATATGATGCAACCATTTGACTGTATGAATGGTAGAACAGTCTAACTTGAAATCCCGCTGGAGTATTTGGAGTTGAAAACAGAGCCATAAGTCATTCAAAATTTAATTTCCCCTAGATTTACAGTGAAGGCTCAGCTTTGATCTATGACATCTATGTCCCAACAAACTGGCCATTGTTAATGTTATCACTCTTCAGACATATGCTTCCATCACCAAAATATAAGGTATAGGGGATATTTGGATGACTGGTACAGGACTATAATAACGAATTAATAAACCAAAAGTGACAGAGAATGCTTTGAAGAATGCAGGTATGATGAACAGACATCAATCATCATGCTAAGCCTCTGATTCAGCAAAGTACTTCTGTCCCAGCCCTAACTTCAAGCATGCGAGCAGTCACATTGATCTGAGCCAGCCTCAGACCTGGCACAGCAGGATGCACTGGGGGAGCAGGGCATGGCTCCAAAAGCAAGAGCCTGCCACAGCTTTGTTCCCATTAGGGACAAGTCAGACCTGTGTGGTGGCAGTAGCAGCAGCAGATGACCAGAGCACAGCTGGCCCAGAGAGCGGGGGCTTGCAGGGGGGTGATGACTGGGTTTCCTGGTACTTTCAAACCCACAAAGACCTTGGCCTTGTGAACATCCTGTGGAGCCAAATGGCCATGCCCGCCCCCCCTCTCCTTCAAATCTCACAGGGTTTTGTTTTTTTGTTTGGGATTTTTTTGTTGGATTTGCTGTGCCCATAAAAGGCAACTACAGAAATGCACACGTACATTGAAAAGTCTATCACATGCATAGCTAATAGATCTGCTGCTCAGCTCATAGTTGCTCATATATTAAATTCCATAAAGACTATGAAATCTCCCTGTCCTGAAAAAGTCACTAGGGTAGCTAGTGTTATAAAACAGAAAACAAAGAAACCAATGTTTTATGTGGCAATATCCAATCCTGGGGTATTGAAAACAAGGCTCCTGTATTTTAGTTATTCAAAAATTAGGAAAGATGCAGCAGAATAAGGAATCAAAATTAAGCCTCAGCATATGAGTGGGGCATAGGGTATTATATTACAAAAATGGAAAAAAAAAAGTGGGAGAAAGAGGGGGAGAGCAAAAGAGAGAGAAGGAAAGAAGGGAAGAAGGGAAAGAAGGAAAGACCCCTACCCGAAGCAATGGAGTTTGAAGCTGCCAGCAGAATGGGAAATGCCTTTTTGTTTCATGATTGGGAAGACCAGATCTACGGAGAAGACCGAACCTAGAGTTTCTACTGCCCTGACTACAAGCCTAGTCTTCCACCGGGAGTTGTGACAAGACAGGGCTTTTGCCAACTCCAGTCCGAAGGGTGGCACTCAGCTTACCAACAAAACCACCCCCTTTGGGCAAATGCCAACTATCCCCTTCAATTAAGGTGTACAGCAAGACTTAGAGAGAACTTTATGTATTCCTAGTCCTTCAAAAACACCCCATGAAGGCTTTGCCAAAATTACTAGACTTCCACTGCTTCCAACCCAATATTATTTTAGTATAAAGCAGCCTGCTTTAATTTACTTTTCTTTTTAAATGTCTAGTCTTCATCCCTGCCTGATATATGTAGTAAGACCATAACTTGCTATACCGCTGGGAGACTCCTGACTTCTCATACAGTGAAACAATTTAGTTTAGTCCATGAAAAATCATTAAAATACTATCCTTCAAGCATCACAGTACTTCAAATAAAATCTATTAAATCAAAACAATGCCAACAAATTAAAAAAGCTAAATGCAAGTTTTTGCTTTTTCTTAGAAACCAAAGCAATCCAACAGAATAGTTGGTAACAACTGAAAACATTTCTCTTATTTCTCTCTCTGCAACTAGAGAAAACACTCAAGAAAATTCCCATCTAAGTAGAAACTTTCAGACATCTGCACAAATTGCTCCATTTTTCAGCAAGTGAAATCCGTGCAAGAATTTAGGCATTTGAACCATAAAGCCAATCATAAACCTAGTTTCAAGTTAAAAAATCACCCATAATATTATTGTGAAGGTTCTGTATTACCTCTTTCATAAATTCATGTTCATTATATCCTAATATAGCTTTGAACTTTGTCTGAAGACTTCACATTTCCTTTCAAACTTTATATAACTTTCTGGTATACAAAAGTTGTCTTGTCCACGTTTTTCAAATGGTATACCAAAAAATAAAATTATTAAGTACCTCATTTATAAATACTTAAGCACCTAAATGTACACAATTCAAATTATATCACTTAAAGAGCTGGGTATTAAAAATGACGTGCTCACAATGAAGTACCTTTTAGACTGAGGAAAAGAAAGATATATTGGCTCCTAGATTGTGTGCCAATCACAACCTGAATTATCCTGTTCAGTGTTACTTTTCTTTTTTTTTTTTTTATATATAAAGAGCTAAAGGAATAATGCTGAATGAAAAATAACCCTATCATTTAAAAAGCTCATCCTGTTGCCATGACTGAAGCAGCAGGAAATTCAGCTGTTAATGAACGCCTCTAACCTTAACTACATCTGTGAAAAAATTTGCTTTGCCTAAGTATAACTGAAAGGAAAAAGCAGACTTACAGTGTAAGAAAAATGACATCTTCAGAATTGTTATAAACAAATTATCTAATTCCACAAAGAAGTTTGTATGAACATATTTTTTGTACTACCTATAAGAAGACTAAAGCTTATCGGCTTCTATGTGAGCAGAGGGATTCATGGATCTGATTGCAGAATGATAATTAAAGCATTAGTGTAAGATTAGGAAATGATAAAATTTCCGTCGAACCTAAACCAGTATATACTATATACTCCAGAAAAAACATTTAAAAAAAATAATTCCAAAAACCCTCTCTCGTGCCTTTCTAAGGGTCTACTCTCATTTAAAAATATAACCAATTACTAAGCCAGTCATAAGTCTTCATATTGATATAAATATCCACCTTAATTTTAACACAACCAACCATAAATGTTGTACTCTTGAATTTTTCATATTCTACAATGACATCTCACATTACTATGGATACATAAGAATGACTACAAAGCATTCTGCAGCTCATCTTGTTACCAGTATGTTCTTCTCGTACCAGCACAAATACTCAAATGAGCCAGCATTGATCGGAAATACAACCTTCATGTTCTATCTGAAAAAACATCAATTTACAATCATCTCCCACATGAACGTCTTTCATTCTGTTTTTATTTCTCCTTGTTTTTTCTTTATGAAAGGAAAATTGCAAAAGCTATATGTTTGCTGTTGATTTATTTTGGTCAATTAATGAAGCACGTATATTTGTTTTAAGAGATAAGATTATTATTAAGGGATAAGATTAGACAGGTGCACTCTTTGCTGGGTAAAAAACTGGCTGGATGGCCGAGCCCAGAGAGTCATGGTGAATGGAGTCAAATCCAGTTGGCGGCCGGTCACAAGCAGAGTCCCCCAGGGCTCAGTTTTAGGGTCAGTCTTGTTTAATATCTTTATTGATGATCTGGATGAGGGGATTGAGTGCTCCCTCAGCAAGTTTGCAGATGACACCAATTTGGGCGGGAGTGTTGATCTGCTTGAGGGTCGGAAGGCTCTGCAGAGGGATCTGGACAGGCTGGATCGATGAGCCCAGGCCAACTGTATGAGGTTCAACAAGGCCAAGTGCCGGGTCCTGCACTTTGGTCACAACAACGCTATGCAACGCTACAGGCTTGGGGAAGAGTGGCTGGAAAGCTGCCTGGTAGAAAAAGACCTGGGGGTGTTGATTGACAGCCAGCTGAATATGAGCCAGCAGTGTGCCCAGGTGGCCAAGAAGGCCAATGGCATCCTGGCCTGTATCAGAAATAGCATGGCCAGCAGGAGTAGGGAGGTGATCATGCCCCTGTACTCGGCGCTGATGAGGCCACACCTCGAATCCTGTGTTCAGTTTTGGGCCCCTCACTAGAAGAAGGACATTGAGGTGCTGGAGCGTGTCCAGAGAAGGGCGACAAAGCTGGTGAGGGGTCTGGAGCACAAGTCTTATGAGGAGTGGCTGAGGGAACTGGGGTTGTTCAGCCTGGAGAAGAGGAGGCTGAGGGGAGACCTCATCGCTCTCTACAATTACCTGAAAGGAGGTTGCAGAGAGGTGGGTGTTGGTCTCTTCTCCCAAGTGATGAGTGACAGGACTAGAGGAAATGGCTTCAAGTTGCACCAGGGGAATGTCAGGCTGGATATTAGGAAAAATTTCTTTACTGAGAGAGGGGTGAAACACTGGAACAGGCTGCCCAGGGAAGTGGTGGAGTCACCATCACTGGAGGTGTTCAAATAACGTGTGGATGAGGCATTGTCGGACATGGTTTAATGGGCATGGTGGTGTTGGGTTGATGGTTGGACTTGATGATCTTACAGGTCTTTTCCAACCATAGTGATCTTGTGATTCTGTGATTTAAAAATGTAGTTTTAAAAAATTATATGACTAGCTGGCTAGGAATCTACAGCAGGTTCCCCGTTTTGCCTGACTTAAACTCCTGAAAGAAGACAGGTTTCCACAGTATGTAGACAGTTGTTTGAGAAGAGAATTAGAATATGAGAAACAGACTATATAATAAAATGGAAAAATAAAATGTTAAACTCTAAATACATGGAGAGTGGGTTTGGTTTTAGTTTGGTTTGGGTTTGTTTCTTTTTTTCAGCAAGGCAGCAGAAAAAGAACTCATATGTGTCTTTACAGTCTAACAGCTTTAACTCTCTTCTGTCCTGTAATTCCCAGAGAAAACCAGCTTCACCGTAGCCTTTCTGTAATCATAAATGTAAATATGCAGAAACTGGTTACAGGCAGCCTTCAGGAATACAATAGCACAGAGTTGGAACTACTTAAGACCAGCCCTAAAGTAGGAAGTGTGGGAAGATGGTGACAGCCCACCAGCCCCGCATGTATGTTTAATCAGAGGAAATGCTCCTGAGATGTCCCTGGGACACGAGGTGTCGTGTCACACCCCTGAAGGTTCAGCAGCATAGAACATGTCTCATTCACAAAGCAAGTGGAAGTACTTCATGTCTCTTCTACGTCTTATATAATTCCTCTTATTTTTAATTTTTATGTCTTAATTACTTTGGCAACCTCCTTCCTCTGCCCCAAAAGCCAGGGGCTGACCTTGCATTCATAAAACAAAACTCTGTTACTCCTCTTTCTCTGTGTTTTTCTAGGTCTTGGCAAACTTCAATTGCTTTAAAAAGATCTATGCTTTAACCCACAACCAAGTCTGACACATTTGTAGGAAATACACACTACAAAACCCACAATTTTAGTCAGTGTTTTTTTTCTAACTAAAGATAAATTCCCCAACATGGTATTCATATGCTATCATGTGAGCACTCTGCAAAACACCGAATTTTTTAAGGAGCTCCACTTTTCTTGTGTTTGTGCATACAGAGCTGTCTTCTAATACACCACTAGAAGTAACTGGCTAAAAGCTTCTTTATTCATTTTACTTAGCCAGTAGAATATTTTCTGCTATGTGTGTGTTTAAATAAAAATTATCCAAATGAAAAGTAATTTCTGTATGGGACTTTATTTGTCAATATTTATTGTTGAATGTCATTTGCATGGTGTGATATCGTGTTAACTTTTCTGATGCTTTACCACACAGGTAAAGGTAACACCTGGTTATGTCACACATCTCTTCTGCTTGTACTTTTATAAATGTAAAAAAAGCCCTAGTCGTCTTCTGTTTTAAGCCTATTTTATACAAGGTTTCCTTTTTTTATCTTTCCTTTGGGAGAACACATTCTAAACTGCTGTAGAAAAGTAACCGATTCATTTTTGGGTCATGCACTATCGAAGCAATTATTGACTATGTTTCAAATCCATAATATTCACTTCTTACCGCACAAAGGTGTTAACTTCAGTTTTTTAAGTTATTAAGATTGACAGTGACCTCCTTGAGTGACCATGAAGCACTGTACAGAACAGAACTCTGTTTCAAAGTCTCCCTTGCAACTCAAACATATTGTAACTACTTTTGTTAATTTGTGGGAGTTGGTGCCTTTTGAATATTAACGCAAGACAAAAAAAGTAACTCTGTCCTTAACCTTAACTCTAATGAAGACCTCAAAATGCCAAACATTTCAAAAACTATCTAGATGACTCTGGTGATGCTGTATGACAAATTACATCTTTTCAAGTTACAAGCTGGGCTAAGTTACAGGAAGCAGGCATGTGAAGAGGCATCACTGCATCGTCCATCTTTCTAATCAGAAACACATGAAAGGCCTCACTCCCTCATTGGCAAGTTCAGAGTATGTTCCCAAAGTATGGTAATTGCCAAAGGATAAAGTCTACCTGAAAACACCACTAAAGTAATTGAGACCTTGACTGCATTTGTCCAGTGCCCAGCCTGAACTTTTACATGACTGTGGTAGGTGCTGTGAAAACAAACCAGGCACAGATAATTGTTATGTAGGGTCTTAGCCAAAAGCTCTGGCCTACACCTGACCTGCTCTAATGATGAGATATGCGCAGAAAAGAAACAAAGAAGCACAGATGAACTCTTAACAACTTTGCGCCCAGGTGATACATTTAGAGCTGGAAGCCAGCAAGCGATAGTGACCCAGGTAACAATAGACAGATGGCTTTAGCTATGGATAAAGTAGAAGAGATTGGCCTGGGGTAATGGTATAAGACACCAATGAAGCCATTGGTGGCTTATACCAACCAGATACGTTAGAAAGCAATAAACAGTAAAAACAATAGCCCCTCGTGGAGAACATCCTTGCACAGAGATCCCATTCTACTTGTAAATACGTTTTCCATCATATGCCGCGTATCCATGTGGTTGTGTCCCTGTGGCTACCTCACCTATGACAACTAATCTAAAATATCCAGCTTGGTAAGCCCCCATCATATCCTGTGGTTTAGTTTTCCACTAGGATCCTAGGCTTAGGTGGCCAGGAACATACCCAGAGACCCTCCACATTGTGCCTAGGAGAAGAACAGAGATGCACATGGTCATGTTTTGCGGCCCTCCACCAAGGATCGTCTAGCCCAGAACAGACCCTGAGCTTTCCAAGGTTTCCATTGTACCTAGAGCAGCCACCTAGGTACCAGCATTGCCAAAAACCTGTGAATGGTGTGTTTTAGTACTCATGAATGAATCAATTCTTAATTAGCAATTCCTACAATTTAAACAATCCAGACCAGCTTCTCCCAGTGTGGCTCAGTTTAAAGACCTTATACCTGGACAACAAACTCCATTGAGGCATTAGCCCTTGCACTGTGCACTTCTTTCCCTATCCCAGTGTAGCTCAGACTGTTAAGAATGATAATTAAGCTCCTACTGTCTGATAACATATGCACAACATTATTTTTACAGTATTATACAAATATTTAAAATGTTTTGACAGACTGTTCTGAGAACACTTAATTGAATATCACATGTCTATATCACAGGAGTTCTTTAGATGACATTACAGCTGATATGCTGTATGTAGCACAGACACATGCTCAAATACAGTAAATGGTATTTATAGTTTGTAAAATTATGAAGATGGCATTAAGAAATTCAATATAAAAAAATGTTTCACTGTTTTGGGAGGATTAAACTTTGTAGCATTATTGCTTTTGGTGTTTTTCTTATTTCTGTCTGAAAACATAGGCATATAAATCTGAATTTGGTATTAGATACTATAAAAAGCCAGTAACAGGTAAAAAATACTACGTGCCTCCTGGCTTACAAGGGATAGGATATATTGTTTTATCTATTTACCATGATAAGGTACACAAAAAGGTACATTATTGACCTTTCTCCCCTTTGATCTTTCTCTAAATTATTGAAACACTTAATACTGAATGTTTTGCTGCCGTTGTAGAAAATAAACCAAACTGAAACTGAACAGTCAGCCTCAGAGGTCTGTTCTCCCATCCATGTATGCACATACCCTCTATTAGCATTAATGAGAATTACCCATGCATATGGATGAGAGATCAGACCCCTTAATTTGTTTAGATGAGACCAATTTTAATCAGTGTGAGCTAATGCATAATTTTGTAGCACGCTTGTGTGGTTGGTGAGTCAACACGTTTGAGGTTTTCACTTTACATTCCAGGAGCGCCTGTATAGGCTGAGAATTTTGAAACAGAACAATGTCACAATATTAGTCAGGAATATTATTCCCAAGTTGCTTGTCCCCTGGTGAGGAGAAGAGGAACCATAGTGACACTGAGTGACCTCGCAAAAGCAAACCAGGACAGAGAGAGACTGTTGAGTGCCAGAAGCACGATTTCACATTGAATCCCCATCATTAAAAAAAGTCCTACAGCCGTCACTGAGGTCTGTTGTAATAAATCATAGCTCTTGTTTATTAAACACAGGTCAGTAAACTTATATTCCTAGTGAAGATTCAAAATTTGCATTACCTCCTAACCTCACAGCAACCTCACACTAAGCTCAGTAAACATGTTTATTCAAACAAAACAAGCATCAAGAAAAATTATTTAAATGCATTACACAGATAACACCAAAACATACAGTGCAAGGTGACACCAAAGACCTGCTCAGGGGAGAACTTATGCTACTCTGACCACACTTTGAAAATGAGTTTCAGTCTGAAAAACAAACCCTCACTTTTATGTCAGATACACCGTCTTTCCACTGCTTCATTTTTTACTGGTAATCATTTTCCTAACTCACTTCCATCAATCCCGCTCCATAGAGATCAGATTTTTTTTTGAGATACATAACTGTGAATACATTGCATGTTTCCACAAAGGAAAAGAATGTACAGACAGATAGACATAGAAACTATTTTTTTCCAGAGGAAATACTCAAGACATCTCCCAAAATTGAAGACATACATCTGTGGGTAAAGGACAAGATTTTGCACCTCTAACACCAGCAGTGCAGACCCATTTGGAAGGTGATGATCCATGGCTGTGATTAGGCCTTTTTCTTAATCTTTCCTTCAAGGTTCCACATTATTGGATGTTCAAACCATCTATTTGACAAATGTAACTTTTATCTTTCGACTATTCCCTTGTGCTTTCCGAGGTTCTGTGTGAAGCCATGACTAACTTCTACAGATCATCTTAAATAAAGGTCTATGTAACCTTGTACTACACCCCATAATTAGCCAGTCTGAAATGTACACAGGCAACTAAAAAATGTATAAAAAGTTTAAAGAGTTCTAAAAATATCCTTGTGTTACGGTTTTTCTGCCTTGTTCCCACAAAGAACAAAGAGCTTTTCCTACTGAATTCTGCACGAGGCCAGCAGGATCTAACCAGTAGCTGACACAGATACACAATGCTTCAGTTTCAACAGATGATATTTTTAGCCCATCAAGTGATGGAAAAGTAAGCTGTCCACCCAGAAAGCTGAATTCTTCCATTCCACTATAATGCATCACTCTCAATAACTCAGTGGGGAAGGGGAGAGAGAGAAATGGTATAAACATACATGTAAGCATATACTCTATGCTGTGTACATATAAAATGCCACACACTTGGAGATTTGCAATTTAAAATGTGTTCTTAGGAGAATTTATGGTAGGAATCATGAGCATGTGCCAAAAGACACATTATAAAAGCAATTTATCACATGGATTTCACAGAAGGGTGCATTTTCTTCTTATATATATATACACAACTTTATTTATTTATTTATTCATTTCAAATGTACTATTCCACCAAAATCATAATAAGCGAGATGAGAAAGAGAAGTACAGTATTGCGGTGTCTTTTTCATCCTGGTAAAGATTGAATGTTTTTAAAGGCAGACAACACATTGCACCACTGATTTCTTCATGTGAAAATATTTTATGTAAATTCAATACTGAGATTCACATTAAAGCTTAAATACAAGTAATAAGAGAAATTCCTCTGAGATACCTGTTTGAACTAACTTGTTTAAAAACACATTGCAGAGTCTAGATAGAGAAGAAAACAATCAGATAGTGGAGTTAAGTATTTGCATCAGAGATGATACTTGGTAAATTATTAGCACATTATTATTATTATTATTATTACTACTACTACTACTACTACTAGAGATGTTTTCCAAAATTTATAAAAGTATCAAAATAAAAGATTGTTATAGGAGTTTTCTAAGTGAATCATATTGTACTGCTACCTAAATCCATGTAATATTTTTAAGATAAGAATTTATTTACATGAGTCTGAGGGACAAACAAGCTGTAGTGTATAGTTACTGAAAGGACTCCATAGCTTATCTTAACTGGGGATAAAGAACTCAAATTGTCAAATCTTAACAAACTGATTCCAGTGGATATAATGTTATATATTTGGGAAGGTAAATAAACTCTATCTCTGATAATCCTCAAATAAAATCTATGCACAAAGAAATTAATCTCATGATCTCAAATGTCTAATACGGTTTTATTCCCTTCCCAAGGCCAATCTTTGTTCCAGATCCAATTCAGCACATCCGAGCAACATTCCAGCAACCTTCCCAAGCTAGAAGTGTGGTATCCAAGATATATACTGCTGTATCCAAGCTGTATCTTCAAATTGTATCTATTTATAAAGTACCTCTGGACTCAATGAGAGGAATCTCATCATGTTTACTTCTCTGGACAATTAAATCATAGCTCCAATAAAACATATCAAGATTAAACTTCTTTGGAGTGAAAAACTCACTGCCAGCAACAACTCCTAAAGTAAATAACCTAATCTTTCTAGTACATCAATAATTCACAGGGCTGGACTCCATCATCTTTTAGTTGAGTTATTGGAGGATTTAGCACTACTGAAAGGTAAAAACTAAGTTCCTATTCTGTTCTGCAGAAATAGAGGCAGAGAAAAACAACCAAAAGAACTTTCAGTGTTTACTGACCTGGTGTGTAATCACAGACCTATTAAGCAGAAAATTCTACACGCAGCACTGTGTATTTTCTTTCCAGGGTGCTCCTGTTTCATGTAGAACTGTTAAGAGAGATGTCACTAAAACTCCCCTCCCCAACATTGTATATTTGCTATAGAATGAAAGGTGGCACTCTATTGTAGAGGGGGCAATTTGAATGGAAGCCGATAGTCATTGCTACAAAAAAAAAAAAAAAAAAAAAAAATTTGTCCCTTTCTGCACAAGTTGGTTTGGATTGTGCTCTATTGCTTCAAATAAAGTACAAAGTATTTTTCTTTTCTATACCTTTAGAAAGTTAATGTCAAGGAGGTCTTCATCTGGTCAGTAAATTATTTTGTCTAAATCTTTAAGAACCTTTCAGGGTGCATTCACTTTTTTGTGAATTCCTGTTGTAGCAAAGACTTTAAAAAAAATATTTTTACAAGAATACACATGGGCAATAATCTGTGGAATTTCATTTATAGTTTTGTTTCCATCTGTTTTATTTAAACTACTCTGTAAATGATTTAGGGTTGTGATCATCCGTCTGTACTTTAATTTAGCCATAATTGCATAAAAATTATTAAGACCATAAAAGCAGCACAGTTACCTTATGAAAATAAAAATCAAAAATCAATCAAAAAAGTGAAAAAAGTTATTTTTGTTACAATCCAAGTGTATAAATATATCTTAAAATTAATCAACAATCCAATGGCAGAAACTTAATGAGGAAAAACTATTCACTGATAGGAAAACATAGAACACCAAAAAGCTCATACATATTGCAGCCTCTCCACAGAGAATTCACATCAGGGTAAAACTAATTATTATATTTTTGTAAATTCTGTGAAGAGACTTACTCCTTTCCCATCAATTTCTATAAATGCCTTAATCACCATTGCTTGAGTAGATCAATTAAATGTTCTCACACACAGAAAAAATCAATTGAACAGCTCTCATACTTATTGCAAAGGAAACACATACCACACAACTAACTTTCTTTCTTTCTTTCTTTCTGTCTGTCTGTCTGTCTGTCTGTCTATCACCATCTGAAAAACTTTATCTGTACTTGTAAACTAAGTTAAAATTAAGGACTTTGCCTTCAGGAAGCTAAAAGCACCTCTACAAAATCAATGTCTAATGAAGTTCGAAGGAGGGCACGAGGGCCTGGGAAAGACTTCGGGGTCACAGAGCAGCTATCACATGGCACAGAGCCACAATAGCACCTGACAATGCTAACGGAAAAAAAGAGGTTAAAACCTTCTGAGTTCTGGATCCTTTTCCACCCTCTCCAGAAACCTATTACTGAGTAACTAATATGCCCCTCAAAAATTATAGACATATGAATTCATGCCCCCAGTGTACAGTTAAAATCACAATTGCTCACACAGCCTAGAAATGCAATTGGGTACATAGATTTACAATGGTTTTAAGTAAATTGAGTTAAATTCAATCAGACTGGCAAAAAATAACTGTCTGAATTCTTAAGCAAATTTTGCCTTGATATTCTGCATATTTGTTGTCTTTTCCAGCTGCTCCTTTCTGTAGCAAATAATGTAAAATATCAAATCAGAGAGCCCTTTAATTTTACAACTTTGGTCATTTTTGTCTTGAATTTTACAGCTATTTTACACAGGCTAATTTCATTATAAATTTTGTAAAGAAAAAAACCCAGCAAATAAAAAAAGCACTGATGCAAAGAGGTATTTAGTGCTCAGATTTATGAAAGAGACTTTAGAGAAAGGTGCAGCTGGTCACCACCTATTGGAGTCACGCTGTGATGGCGCAAGACAGAAAAGGAAATCTGTTTAGACCTTTTCTTTCTCTTTCAACAAAGGACATGCTTTTTTGAGAGTTGCTTCCATTAAAAATAGTGAACCAGAAAACTATGCAGTTCCATACTCGCCTGTGACTTCTTACTAGAAAATCACTTTTGTGATTTAAATTAGGCACATCAGTAATCTTACTGTACTCATCACCATTAGTCACGTGCTTTAATGAAAAAAATTTCCAATTGTATTTAATACCTTAACTATCTCACACCAACAGCAGAATGTAGTAGTTTTTGAACAATTATATACCTATTATTCATGAAAATTAAACCCATGAATTTCAGATATGAAAAATTCTATGCCAATTTCAGTTAAAGAAATTATGGATAAAATAACATAATAAAACAATTCCTGATACAAATAACTTTCTGAATTTATATTTGAACACAGCTTCATACTTAAGTGATCTACTATTTCTCAATTCTTATGCATTACTACCTTCTAATCTATAAACCACTAGATCCTACCTTCTAATCTATACACCACTAGATCTTCTGAATTGCATTTGTTATTCAAGCACAGTTACACACACACAAGCATACACACACAAAGATCCGTTGATACTAACTGAAAAAAATTCAGAATCTTCCATCACAACATAACAAAGCTTGGTAGTGAACTGTAAATTAATTGCTACCAATACCTATCATACCTCTGATAGAAACTGCTGATTGCCAGGTAACTGCTTACCATGGCTCTTGTGCATGAATGTGTAGAATTTCTAGGGTTATGACCTTTGGAAGAAAGGGCAGGCAACTCAGGAGGACTACAAGGATGTTATGAGGTTTTCCAGGGAGAAAATTAGAAGGGACAAAGCCCATCTAGAACTTAACCTGGCGACTGCCGTAAAAGACAATAAAAAATATTGCTTTAAATACATTAGCAACAAAAGGAGGGCTAAGGAGAATCTCCATCCTTTGTTGGATGCAGGGGGAAACATAATGACAAAGGATGAGGAAAAGGCTGAGGTACACTTAAGGCCTTCTTTGCCTCAGTCTTTAATGGTAAGAACGATTGTACTTGGGGTACCTAGCCCCCTGCGCTGGAAGACAGCAACGGAGAGCAGAATGAAGCCCCCACAATCCAAGGAAAAGTATTGGATATTAGGAAAAATGTCTTCACCGAAAGGGTTATCGGACATTGGAACAGGCTGCCCAGGGAAGTGGCTGAGTCACCATCCCTGGAGGTATTTAAAAGACATGTAGACATGGCACTTAGGGACATGGTTTAGTGGTGGATTTGGCAGTGTTAGGTTAATGGTTGGACTTGATCTTAAAGGTCTTTTCCAACCTAAATGATTCTATGATTCTATAATTCTATGATTTCCAGTGGCTTCAGCTCTTGTTGTCTAACAGATGATGGATAGCATCAGAGTTCTACTACTTATTTTCACCACAGTTTTGGAAAAAATCTTTTTAGGAGTCTCAATTCTATAGCTTTCACCATGGTATTTTAATGTTTTTTAAAGCATGAAATGCAAATTAAATGCAAAATGAAACTCAGAGGAAATATTTCAGGCAAACTAAAATTAAATAATTGTTGATCTTTTTTATGTATGCTTTCATTCAACATTTTATCTACTTGATTATATTTTGTTCCTTGACATAAATCTTTGGAAAATCATAATTTTAAAATTATGTTACAGAGTTGATGATCTGCAGACAATCCATAGATATTCAAAAGCTCACAAAACTAATTGTAATAGCAGCAATTTTTTGTTGGTTAGTTTTGTCAACCTATTTCAGGAACCCCTGTATTCTGTGAATTTCCTTGAATGCTTCAAAGAAGAAAAATTAACTCTGATTTAGGATACATACATAAATGTTCCTTTTCTTACAAGCTCATGCATTTTGTCTTGCTTTGGAAAGGCATGGATATGTTCTTGGCTAGCTCTTTTATGCTGCTTCACTTTTATACAAAAAAAATTTTCCAAATTCAGTCAAAAAGAAAATTCTGAAACGTTTGACCAGCCTAAAAATTTGGCTTCTTTTCAGAGTTGGTCTCAGAGCCCCTGCTTGGACTTTAAATGCTCAACATTATCTTCAGGGAGAGGCAGCAGTGCAATCCTTACTTTTCACAGCAGCACACTCTCTCTTGACATCTCAGCTGTCCTGCATTTCCCATTTTGAGATACCTCGAACAGAAATTCCCTGTTAAGCTCCAGAAAGCTCTAAGTTCCTGAATTCTCAATCCAAAAGGCAGTTGGAAGAAATAATATGGCATTTCTCATGCAGGACAAACTTTTTCTTTCCTTTCTAGTCTCTTTTTCAGATGAAGTGCTCCAAAACCATATGGGCAATTGGTACAACAGGTTTCAGAAAGAAAGAGTCCTAATTTTGTCTCTCAACTTTTTGCTTAAGAAAACCTGTAATTCTCCGAACAAATTTTGGGATGTGGCTCTGATCCTCCTTCTGCTCCACTGAGATTGTGTGGGAAGGTGATTAAGTCATCCAGCTTAGCATAACACTTAAATGGTGAATTAAAAAAAAAAAAAAAAAGAATGATTTTTGGTTTCCTTTGTGTATCCCTTGAAGAAGGAAGATATGGGAATACAGTAGATGCTTTGAGTAAAGTCACAGAGGTATTGGGGGGGCAGTTCATAGAACTTTTTTGTTTGCCTTTCTAAATCTGAACATAATCATCATCACTTTCATAGAATAAGCTTCAGCTTTCAGTATTCTCAATTTTGGTGATGGCTTTGCAAAAGTAAGTGCAACATAAGCAGTGAATTCTGTTATCAGACTAAGAGATTCAGGCTTCCCCTGAAAACACTGTCATACTACACTTCAAATACACCTCTTCAACGTACACAAAGATCACTTAAACTCCACTGCTGTTGTCTGAAACAGGCAGCTATTGAACTAGTTGCTTCATACAGTATTTTATTTTATATTCCTTAAGCATGGGTGCTTAGTGGATGTGAGTGTATGGAGTGACTACATCAGTGGACAAGGGAAGAGCTACGGATGTCATCTATCTGACCTTCTATAAGACCTTTGACACGGTGCCCCACAACATCCTTCTCTCTAAATTGGAGAGGTATGGATTTGATGGGTGGACTGTTCAGTGGATGAGGAACTGGTCGGATGGTTGTATCCAGATGGTAGTGGTCAATGGCTCAATGTCCAGATGGAGATCAATGATGAGTGATGTCCCTCAGGGGTCCATATTGAGGCCAGCACTGTTTAATATCTTCATCAATGACATCGACAATGGGATTGAGTGCATCCTCAGCAAGTCTGCAGATGACACCAAGCTGAGTGGTGCGGTTGACATGCCTGCGGGATGGGATGCCATCCAGAGAGGCCTGGACAAGATCGAGAAGTGGGCCCATGTGAACCTCATGAGGTTCAACAAGGCCAAGTGCAAGGTCCTGCACCTGGCTTGGGGCAACCCCCAATATCAATACAGGCTGGGGGATGAAGGGATTGAAAGCAGCCCTGTGGAGAAGGACTTGGGGCTACTGGTGGATGAAAAGCTGGACAGAGCTGGCAATGTGCCCTCGCAGCCCAGAAAGCCATCTGTATCCTGGGCTGCATCAAAAGAAGTGTGGCCAACAGGTTGAGGGAGGTGATTCTCCCCCTCTACTCTGCTCTGGTGAGACCCCCATCTGGAGTACTGCATCCAGCTCTGGAGTCCTCAGCACAGGAAAGACACGGACTTGTTGGAGTGCGTCTGGAGGAGGGCCACAAAAATGATCAGAGGGATGGAACACCTCTTCTATGAGTAAAGGCTGAGAGAGTTGAGGTTGTTCAGCCTGGAGAAGAAAGGCTCCAGGAAGACCTTATTGTGGCCATTCAATATGTAAAGGGGCCTTTTAAGAAAGATGGAGACAGACTTTTTAGTAGGCCCTGTTGCGATAGGACAAGGTGTAACGGTTTAAAACTAAAAGAGGGTAGATATAAGGAAGATGTTTCACTCGATGAGGGTGGTGAAACAGTGGAACAGGTTGCCCAGAGAGGTGGTAGATGCCCCATCCCTGGAAACATTCAAGGTCAGGTTGGATGGGGCTCTGAGTAACCTGATCCTAGTTGAAGATGTCCCTGCTCATTGCAGGGGGGTTGGACTAGATGACCTTTAAAGGCCCCTTCCAACACAAACTATTCTATGATTCTATGCTTCTACTGCTAAAAATGGCAACCAGCATATTATCCTACTGTTCCCATTTTTTTCTTTTCAGCTATGTATTTCTCACAGCATTCTGCTCTTGTGGTTAAGTGGGAATAATTTTCTGGCTATCTGCAAGACAGAGTTTGAGAAGTATGTGTGGAAGTGACATACACAGTCATTTCACTAAGAACCTTACTCATCTTTTTCTTTCTCAGTCTCATCAAGAAGAAAGATCAGTACTGACAGGAATTATTAGGATGACAGAAAGTTTCTGTTACATCAAAATAAGGGAACACTGTGGGATTTCAAGTTTAGCCGGTCTAAAATTTAGAAAAAGACTTAAAGTTGGGTAGTATAAAGGAGTATGAATTTGTACCTTGATTACTTCAATTTATCTATTATGATGACTGCTCATTTAATTTAGAGAATTTCATATAAAATTAGTGGAGGAATAATGCTATATTATTTGCCAGTTTTATTCACACAGAATCTGTTTCTTTTTCATTTTGAAAGGGGGAACCATGAGCTATAATTACCATCTCCTTCCTCTTCAATGATACATTTGCAGTTACTCCCACTCTGTTTTGTTAAAGTGGTTAATAACTGAGATACGCTTTAGTTCTTCCTAGCTGCTGCATTAACAGTTAGAGAACCAGATTTAGAAGGACTGCCTAAAGGCTCAGTCCACCTCACAGGGAAGTCAATAAGAAAAGTCTGATTCACATCACTGGGACTTGAATTAGTCCTAAATACACAGAAGAAAATCCGTCTGGTAGTATAGTTATGTTCAGTTTACAATTCAAACAGAACCCTTATGACCATGGACAAGTTAGAACTAGCAATAGGAATTCTCTGTAATTTATTCTGAAGTTAAAGTTACTCTAAGCAAGTAGGAGGAGAAGCTAGAAACTGAAGATATTCTATGAATAATGAGGACTTTTATTAATAATAAGACAGAGGAAGTTATGGCCAGCTATTACCTCAAGCATTATATACACCATTTGATTTGCAATATCAGTAAATTATTTCTTTAAATTAAGTTACAAGAATGAATGTTTATAGGAACTATGAGATAAACAGATTTATGTCCAGTATGTTATTTTTATAAGACTCCTTGAAAGAAGATAAAAAAGGTCTCTTACAATAACAGCTTCACATGATGAAATCAAATCAAGTTATTAAAGTTACTGCAGATATAGTAGTGCAGGTAGGAGGGAAAATCCTGACTTCATGTATAGAAAGTCATAGGACTATAAAAGGAACCATCAGTGTCTTTCATACTGTGTCAGAACAACTGTTCTCCTTGATTTTCGTACTGGCAAGAATAGCGCCTGCTTCCTCATATCTTCTGGAATATAATGTGTCTCAGAGATAATAAGCACTGTAATTTTCTTCCTCTGTGAAACTGAATTGATGGTATCTCATGTCTGACTTGTTCCTGTCCTGAAGGAGACTGGAGAAAAAAATTCAACTCACCAAAGCAAAACTCCAAAGAGAATCTTTGCTGCAGTATGGCATATAGGGTGACTGGTCTGTATTGTCTTCATCCTAGCCTACTGGGTAAATCACTACCTGACCTCTACCCTAAGTTTTCTGTTCACCGTCTATATTTTAATACAAGTTACATAAAAATTACATGGCTACTGAACTTTAGTGCAGGAGACTATAAAATCAGTTCCTTCTTAGTAAACACACATTGTAGAAGTTGAAGTTAATTGACATAAAAGAGTCTACACTGATTAACATAGCAGCATATTGCTCTGCCATGGTTAGCATCATTTTGTTTTTCCCTGGAAAATGATATTTTACATTAAAAACTTCATGCTGTCTTCAACACTCTATGCTTTCTGCATCAGTGTGCTGATGACTCAAGGTTATTAGTGTAAAAATTCAACTACAGAGCAATACAAGGAGACAACTGTCATAAACAAAGAGCACACACAGCCTCCTGATACCTTCACATTTTCAAGAATCCATAGCTGTTTTCTTATGAATGGTTTTGCTTCAAAGGAGTGATTGTGACACTGATGAACATAATATTGAGTGAGATGCTGTCAAGATATACTACAAAGACAGCTCCTCCTGTGTTCTTAAGACATGGTTCTGTTTTCTTTAGCTTTTGAAAAACAGAGTATCAAATCTTGATCCCGTACCACTGTAATCAATCTGACAGATGTTTCACTGGATCAAGACCTGATATTCCTTTTTTTTGGTATAATGTAAAATTGAATAGTTGCTCTAAAGTAAGTATAGTCGATAAAACTTAAGGATATTGTCCCATCAAATGTGTCATTGACCTCAGTGTGAATAGCTTTTAGTGATGAGATATAAACAACATGTCTAGACACCTAGGCATATAACCTTTTATAATTTCTTTCATTTACACAACAATAGCATTTCAACCTGAAGTAGCAGAAAATGCCAATGTGATTCTATCAGACAGATACTGTCACTATCTGTTCTTATGGAAACTAACGGAGCAAAAGTCCTATGAGGAGCTGCTGAGGGAACTGGGGTTTTTCAGTCTGGAGAAGAGGAGGCTGAGGGGAGACCTCATCGCTCTCTACAATTACCTGAAAGGAGGTTGCAGAGAAGTGGGTGTTGGTCTCTTCTCCCAAGTGACTAGCGACAGGACAAGAGGAAATGGCCTCAAGTTGCACCAGGGGAGGTTTAGATTGGATATTTGGAAAAAATTCTTTACTGAGGGAGTGGTCAAGCATGGAACAGGCTGCCCAGGGAGGTGGTGGAGTCACCATTGCTGGAGGTGTTCAAAAAACGTGCAGATGTGGCACTGCGAGACATAGTTTAGTGGGCACGGTGGTGTTGGGCTGATGGTTGGACTTGATGATCTTACAGGTCTTTTCCAACCTTAATGATTCTGTGGTAACATTCTGGAATAACCTCACTGAAGTCATTTGATTTAGTTGGTATGTTTGAGACATGATATACTGTATTTACTTAACAGAAGATTTTATATTCTGCATGCAGTTTCTAGGAGCACTTTCAAACTGCAACTGCTAAAGTGACCTAGGAGGTCTTCATAGTGAAGGTCTTGGAAGATATGACAACTTAAACATAACAGAGTAAAATGATGAGAGAACAATCCTTTGGTTTTTCGAACAAACAATTTAAAGAAATAACGTCTTACTTACATAAAGTAGCCAGATTAAATGCTCTGTCTACTTTATTTTACCTCATTAGTTTTAGGTGAACATCAGTCTTTTATTGCAAAGAAAAATGTAAAAGAGTTGATACACATTGGTGATAAGGTGTTTGATTTTGTGACAAGCTCTAGCTTGGCACAACTTTTACCCATAAAAGTGATAGCGTTATTTATGTACACGTATATGTCACAGGAAGTTGTACAGGGCGGGGGGTTAGATAAAGATTCTAGCCTAGTTTTCATGTGACTGAGGCTTTACCGTTGTTCTAGCATGTAGGATGAAACAGCAGCAAATGAAACATTATCTCCCTTTGTGAACAGAAGAGGTTTGCTTCTTTCAGGCCCCAAGAGAGCTTCAAAACTGAGGAACTAGTCTTACAGACACTCTGTAGTCAGTCACCTGCATGATTATGGATTAGGCATTTTAAAAATTTGTTCTTATCATAGGCCAATGTCAAGTCATCTACAAAAAAATCATGGCTGCTCACCTTAATCGTGTTTCCTGAATTAGCAAAGGATAGGATGGGAAATGAACAAAAAAATTGTATTATTTCTAGTGATAATTGCCTGAATACTTCTGCTATTTTAAAGGTGTCTGCAGACCCAATAAATGAGAATCAGTTCTTACACGTAACTTATAATCATTATTCTAACATCATAGCAACAGCTTCCACTCTCCTCTAATTCCATGCAGTCAAGGGAGTTAAACTAAAGAAAGGGGAAGTATTTCATTTACTGACTGATAGACTGAAATATTTACTTTCAAAATCATTCTTAACGAGCCCCTAGTAAAGATTTGCAGTCTGATCATCTGACATTCAGTCACTGTTTGCCGTTATGGGCTGACAGTGAACACCATTTTTCAGGTGCTGTTTCCCTGCATTCAGGAGTCCGTTTTGACCCTAAAAGCATTAACCCAGCCAGCTTGCATTTCTTCCCGTACTGTCATGTAAGATGTACTACACAAAATAAGGAACATCAACCTTGAAAGGAAAGGGAGGGAAAAAAAATAATAAATCCCACAACCAAACCCATTCAACAGCCCAGACCAAAATCTAAGCTCTGTCAAAATGATTTCTTATTCCATTTTACTGAAGCAGTGCCATGCTTTATCACGTCTGAGTTCATGTCTTACAGCTGAGGCAGCCCACTTGAATTGGTAAGTTGTTTAGTTAAAGTATACACGTGCTATTCACATTGTCAGTATGATTTAAAAGGAAAGAACATTTTTCAGGTGAAATATTGCCGCAACTGCAACAGGAAGCTGAAATCCAAAACACTAAAGCACATATAACTAATTGCTCTGTGTCTCACTATGCTCATTCTCTTCACCATCGACAGAAATACTATAGTCTGACTCATGACACTGGTGTAGGTGGCAGCTTTAGATCTTTCAGGAGCTTTTGCTGAAGTCTCACAATCATAAGTAAAATTGGTCAGGTAATCTTAGCTAAACCTAATGTACTACTACTGTCCGTATCATTACATCACTGCACACACATTTATACACAAACTGCAATATAACATGGAGAAATGCTGACTTTGCCTTGTAAGTATGAAATGTGCAGATGTTGAAACACCTAAATAAATTGTGACTATAAAAAAGGTTCTTTCCAAGTCACCAAAGTCCTCAGTTTACAACCATTAAAGTTTACACTTCATTACACCTGCTCAGAAGTAGTTGTGTTTATTTATAGATATTTTTATAGAGGTAGGTTGAGATGCTTAGCTTCTTCAGTCCTGTCAAGGTGCTGCTTTAGTAGGATAGATCAAGTATTGCCATACAGGCATAGACATATGTTTTTTAAAGCAAAAGGCTCTGTATTAAAGTGCAAACCATAACTAAAAAGGGCTATTTACTCAAACAGCAAGGAAATCAAAGGCTTTCTTCTTGTAATTTACAAATAAGAAAACCTGGATCCAGAATGCTAGAAGTGCCCTGTAACTCTTTAATTTTATTCTAATGTAACTGAAAAATTTTGTGATGGCAGTGTTGGAAGTTGAGCTCATTTTCTATTACACTGCAGTACAGTACAAAACTATGCATTTCATGTAAATTAACATTATCAGACTACAATCAATCTAAACATTCCTCCATCTGTACTTTCTGAAATGTGAATAAATAAAAACTTGAAAGTAATGCAAATGAAGTCACTGACAAAAGGTCCATAAAATTCAGAACTAGGTCAAAAGTGAATGCATTAGTGTTTAATATAATACCGTCCAAGGTTTTAAGGTTCACCTTCTTCTTTTGTTCTTGCTGTCAATTGATTATCTTTCAGTAAAGTTTACACGTTACCATTAAATGTTAATAATGCATAAAAATTAAACACACCTTTGTAAAGTTAGCTACACTATTAATATCCTCAATTTCTGTAGGCAATACTAGAAATTACTAAAATCAGTATCAATAGTCAGAATCATAAAAATCCTGCCTTTCTGGAATCAATAGCAATAAACAGTGGACAAGGTACAACTGATATTTAATACAACCATCTCTCCCTACAGACTGTAGAGAATGAGGAAACTGATGTTAGGAAAGAAAATCCAACACTTCTAAAATAAGACATTCCTCTTAATATTTCACTATTTTCTATCCTTTTGTCTGTATGTAATACTTATAAAATGCTGTAAGCACCTTAAGACATTGCATATTCTGAACAGCTTAGTCATATTTTATTCTCTAGTTTGCTCAAGGAAAAAAACCAAAATCAACCCTCTGCAGCACTTACAGGTAGAAATGTCACTGCCAGATTCCCCACTGCAGATCCCTGTCAGGCAGGGCATTGTTAAAAAAGCAGGCAAAGACTCAGAAGTGCATAGTTGCTCTAGATCTCAGTCCCACTAGGTGACAACAGTTAGCTAAAGTATACATGTGCAATAAGCTTGACACTCCCCCAAGTGTGCTAAATCATTGTGTTAGCTCAAATTTGTTTTTTAAGAGCTCTGTTGACTTCACAGCTGGTGAGTTGACACTTTCCATCACTCCACCACTTGGCAACAGATGCCTCTTACTTATGCACAGATGCTGAGTATCCACCCAACCCTAACATTAGCCTTGTGTTTTGAACTAATTGGGCCAACACAGTTGTAATTAAGATTTGAATAATTAGAAAACTAACATGATTACTTTCACAATTAATCCTTATATTGTATCATTACATTCTGTTTTGGACTATTCTGCATAGCTCTCATGTAAATGTATCAGCCTTCTAAACAGTGGAATAAAAACATATTTTGCAGATAATATTAATGACATTTTAAATGGCTGGTTTCACTTTGATTTTTAAGATTTACAATGTATGATTGGACTGATATTTCCTTTCATTCCATTTGGCCATTTTGTGGATCCCTTTACAACAATCACACAGGAAGAAAAAACATACACAAGAATGAACAAAAATTTTTAAAAACAGTATATGAATATATGTGGATACAGTGTAATATAAAAAATCTTTAAGATGAGCTGATCTGACACATCCTGTTTTATTCCTTTGACTTGGTGTGTGTTTTAAAATTATGGGTGCTGGGGAGTAACTGTTAAGCAAAGGAATATAGCTGAGGGGAAAGGAAGAGTCTCTTTCAAATGGGGAGTCTGTCCTGGGGAAATGGCAACTATAATACTTGCAAAGAATAGCAAACAGTCTGATTTTAGATAGGACATAATTGAGAGAAGAAATAGTAGGAAATAAACAATTAAAAATGGAATGAGAATAGGAAATGTCCATTCAAAGCGTGAGGAGTGTATCGCTTTCATCATCCAAAGTATGTAAGGACTGGATGACTGTAAACAGCTCATGCTTATGGTATTAAACTAATTTTAAATAATGCTTAAGATTTATCTGCCAGTAATATGCAAAAATTAAGGCGTTCATGTATGTGTATGCTCATAGAAATGTCACTTTTTTTCTCAGATGCATTTACTAACATATACACACATTAGGAACCTTCTTATCTGCCAGTAAAAATCACTACTAGTTAAATTTTCATTCTTTGGCATTTGAGAGACTGAGAACAATAGAGAAGGAACATTATAGCTGTACAGGAATATTGAGAAGCACAATTTAGAAAATATGTATTCTGTTTACAGAAAGTAAAACCTAAATCTTTTTTTCTTTGGCATTCTAGATAATCTACTCAGTTCCTGGCACAGTGCAGAAAGCCTGGTATTTTTGAGTTAAAGAGATCAATCTCAAAGGTAAAAATATTGTTTCATATGATATATTTAAGAAATAGACAGCTGTATTCTCAATTGTGTATTAGAAAAAAACAAGGAAAAAATTAAATACATATTATCTGCAATTGTAATAAAGTGGAACCAGCTATGGGGAGGAAGGGGAATTTGTTGCAGATAGACTCTCTTGAACTAAAGATTTATGTTTGCTAGTCTCCTTCAGGTGTTTAAACCATATTATTTGCACAGATATCTAAAGCTGCTTTAAAGGGCATTTCAGGAGCATATTTATCAGGGAAAGCAAAGAAACAGGAAAAGGGAAGGAGAAGTCATTCACAAACAGGTTAAAAGGAGAATAGTAAGTGTTAAATGGCAGCAGCCAGTAGCAGCTCAGCCTCCCCTGAGATAGCAGCAGTTCAATTCCCCTGAGGCAGGAGAATGAGAAAAGGCTGTAATTACTGGCTGCCATTGTTAGTGAAAATAAATATACTGCTTCCATATTCAGGAAGAAATATAGCCTCAGTCCCTCTTCCCCTGCCAATTCCTTAATCCAAACTACAAATGCTTCTGTTTATGGCTATGATAATCCCTGGGGTTAACATTTGACATTAGGGCAATCCGTGATCACAAGTCAATCTCTTGTAAAAGTTTGAGTTAGGTGTTGTGACTCATTATTTCCTTAGGTGCTGAAAAGGGAACATGATGATAAGAAGCTGTGGATGGAAACACGACTCCCAGAAAGCAGTTATACTAGCCAGCTACCCTTGGTCTGCTAAGTGGTGACAAAAAGAAAGAAGGAAAATGATGCTGGGCCATCTTTTCTACACCGTGCTTTTGCCAAGAAAGGTTGGATCAGATGATCCTTGAGTTCCCTTCCAACCTGGTATTCTATGATTCTGTGATTCTCTTGACCTTTATGTTGGGCAGATGGAGTACTTTTCAACTGTTGGGAAGAAAAGCCTCTCTGTGGGCAACATGGGGGGAAGAGGAGACAGAAAATCATCTCAGTACTGATAAACTTCAATTTGTCCGAGAGAAAAAGCTCAACAAGTGCTAATGGCATCACAAAAGTAATCACATCCTCACCTACTCTTAAATGGTCAGAGCTGCTGTACTGTCCAGCACATGGCACTTCTTTGGCTTAATGACCACCCAAAGAACGAACTTGTCCATTACTCAACATCCTGGCCACTGAATAACACTTCAACCCCAGACATAATAGTACAGTAGAAATTTAGATGTAATAGCTCTTAGACTTTGGCTTTGTTTAGACAGCCTGTGAAACTTCACAGCTCTCATGAGTGCTTATCAAACCTACCTGCTCAGTTAGATTTTCTAATTCTATCAATCATATCCAGCCATACCCTGATCCAGCTCCTGTTGAAGTCAGAGAAGGTTAAATTGATTCTTCATCCAGGTTTGACTGATCTCAATTATTTTTTGCCCTTTCTGTAAAACAGATTTTGCCAGTTACTTCTGTTGCTGTAGGTTTTTTAACTGTGAAGCAATATACTAAGCAGACTGCACAACTTCTTCCCATTGTGTTCTTGGTAAACATGAAATCCATTTTAATGAAATTAAAGCTGGTTACATCTTTACTGCAGTAGAGCCGCTTTCACAATACCTTCCATAAAACATAGTGCATTGTCTCAAAGAGGGATGAATAAGATTATCTGATTATAAATCTCTTGTCAATGGCTATCAAATAATACTTGATTTCACAGCCAGCTTGAGAATTTTTACAATTTGGAGTATGAAATTCTAACATACATGTGATTATATTCTCATATAGAATTATAAAGTCATACTTCAAATGATTACTTAGAATCACGTTCCCTTCCTGTGGCTGTGTTTTGCTTCAGTATCTGAGCTATACGTTTTTGCATAATAAAGAAAATAGAGTATTAATATTTTCATTTTATGCCTAATTATTTTCACTTTATGCCTAATTATTTTCAGAATAAAAATAAAGATTTATCAATGTTTTAAAAATAAGTGCAGGGGAAAAAATTAATATTAGAAAAGCCCAATGCCTCATTAGATATTTGCAAAGAAACTAAAAACTAGAACAATAATTTTGATTACTAACATTTTCCTTTTTGACAGGAGATATTTCTCTATTTCCTTGTACTATGTGTTGCCTTATATCCTACTCACAACGTTTATCTTTGCATTATGGCGCTCTCTGCCTTTTCAAATGTTTGCCTTCAGGGGTACTGCTGCTACTAAAGAACATTATATTTGGTAGATCTGCATTAAAAAGCACTTCTTTTTCCTGACAAGGTATTTAAAACATCACATTTATGCCTTATGAATTGCAATTTAAAAAAAATATATCTATATATCCCATGAAACCTAGACTCATCTGACCCAAGTTTGTTTCTTTGCAAGAAGTGCAATTTCTATTTGGGGACATTATTGCTAAAAAGGTATGACTATGGACATCATTAATATCAGACCATTATTCTTCAAAAGTGAAATATGAGTCAGAGTCAGAGAGTCAAAGAATGATATATGCTAAAGTATGCTTCGAAATTATAATAAACTATGTCTCTACTATGGTATCTGTTCAAAGAAAATCTAAAGAACAGCTGGTAGAAAGAGAAATGCCTGATGCATCTAAATGTTGCATTCAAAAATTTTTAGGTATATCAGTTTGTGTTTTGCCTGGTACAGCCTGCACTGGTAGAAACAACTGAGGTAGGCAGTATGGTAACCAGCTCCACCTGTTCTTTATCAAATAAGTAACATTATATCAAGTTAGATTTATTAAATCTCAGCTCTTAGTTAAAATCATCATCTATCACTAGGTATCTGAACAACATGAACCCAGTCTGTAGCATATATTTAGAAATAGTTGTGAGAAATTCCATTCAAGAGAAAATTGAAATATAGCATCCTGCCATTTTTACCTGAACTAGCATCCCTAAGCATGTAATCACAGAAAGGGCTGTATAGCCACCAGGGAAAAAGAAATGAATGGTAATTCTGGATGTTCAGCATCCCCCTTGCAACGCCTCTACAGAACTGTAACAGCAACATTTAGAAAGACGGTTAAATGTGTGAGTTTTCTATTTAAAATATTCATGCTCATTGATCACAAATTGGGCAAAAAAATGTCATACAGTTATTACAGAAGAAGTGAGTTGATTAAAAAGAGTGACCTTTAAAAAACACTTGCAAAAAATGCCCATTGTTTGTTGGAAGATAATGCCCCAGGGAGTTCCATGCAGAGTCAAAAAAAAGTCTAACCAAATAAACAAACAAACCCAGCCAGTTTAAATAATAGGCTTAGAGAAAAATACTTCTACAGGAAGCATTTAACATTACTTATTAAAAATGTCCAGATGCTTGTCCTGATGGCTCTGCTCCATTCTGCCATACATAGTATCTCCTCTACACTCAGCCTAGGATTACTCACCTTCTTGGCTGCTGGAACTCAAATATGTCCTTGACTGATACATTTTGACTCTCAGGGTGAGAAGAGTGACAGGTAATTGCTATGTGCTACATCTGATGGGTAATTCAGAGTGGGATTGAAGTCCATTGATGGACCTGAATTTAGTTGCTTACGTGTTCTGTGCACCACACAAAGAACATTCCCATTCCAAATAATAATAAAAGGCGGGGGGCGGGGGGGGGGGAGAAGATGAGGATACACAAAGACAAATGCAGAAGAAAGTGATGGTGCCTGAAAATTTCACTTGATTTATATGCTGTGAGAACCAAAAAATGAGATAGAAGTCTTTACATTGAATCACAAAACCATCAGAGAGAAGTGATACTCTTCAAAAAGCATTTAATTAGCAAGTTCATTTGAGTGTTTTCCTTATCAGCACTTACCGTGTCAACATCACCTCTTAATCTCTGTATTTATTGTGACATATGCACTCTTTCAAGCAGGAGCCAGGTATATAACATTTTATCTCTTTATTTATTTTGAAGTATGTGCTTCTTCAAGTAGCAGTTCAGAGGTGGAAGGGCCAAATTGCCAAAAGATCTGTTTTACAGAAAACCTGTCTGAGTCCCACTCTCTAGGAGGTCAGATTAAAAAAAAAAAATATTTAAACATGAGAATATGAAACACATGTATCTGTATCTTGAAAGGATTGCTCATCACATAGTGATAGAAAAAAGGGGTTCTTTATTGAAAGGCACAGGGTTTTTTTTCTTCTTTTTCTTCTGACAGTGTAAACCAGGACTTCTGTTTGGAGTTACAGTGAGGTAGATCTACGCTAGACAGATTTAATCCTTGCCCTAAATGATTACTATTTTACCCAGAAAACGAATACGAAGTGTTACTTGTGACAGGGAATGAAATGAATTTATAGTCCATTTACCATTTTCAAGAGATACAGTTAAATATTTAAAATTATGGTAAACAAGTTCCAAGATTATTATTAATATTTTAGGGATAAATGAAAAGACTGTTAATAAGCAAAGATACAAGTTTCCTAAATGGAAATGAAATGGCTTTTTATTTTGTTGTATAATTAATACTCCAGTTTAATGCCTGAAATATTGCTTGAACTTGAAGAGTTTTTACAGAAAGCTTGATGCAAGTAAATTTGAGTAAATTCATATTCAGCAGAATGGCTTCATGATCAAATCTCTAGCAAAAGTATTGAGTAAAAATCTGCTCAGATTGTTCAAGACAATGGAAATCCAGTCAAGAAATACTGTTTTTTAGCTTTTCTTCATGCTACAAGTATTCTTAGAAAACTGTCATTAAGTTATACTATCTGGTATATTTGTTCCATTTAACAATATTGGTTTTATTTGCAGTATTTTCTTAGATAGGAAAAATGAACCGTGGGATGGAGACTTTTTTTTTTCTTTTAGATTATATATTGAACTAAATATAAAACAGATATATGAAAGTGTGTAACATGCATACACAGAGTCAGTATGCCTGAGGACAGAATGCCAAGAAGGTAATAAATGTAATTTGTAATCTTCATATAGGCTTTTAAAAGAGTTGCTTAAACTGCCATCTCAACTCCATATACAGAAACACTGTACTACATATATATATATATTTTTATATATATATATAAAGGGTCCAAGGGGACTGAAGAACATAAGGGAGTGGTAAGGAAACTCAGAACCTAGGTCACCAGTTCGAAACCAAGCCCTGTGGGTAGTGGTTGAACTGCATAAACAAACAAAAAATTTTGTAAAATTAATAAATTAACACAGACAACTGTTTAGCAAATGTGTGTCTGCATTTACAATTACATTTAGCACTTGCTGGCAGCCTTCAGAGAACAGCAGCCAAGAACCTACCTAATGCTTATAGATTCTAAATTACCTAGGTGAAAAAGCTCGATTCTGGGATCAGTGCTGGAGCACATTGTTGATCAAGAAAGGTCAAAAGTCTCATCTGTTTTCTGGGAAAGGAGTGGGTTTGCATCCTATTTACCCTCACTAAAAAAGAAAAGAATTTCAAATGTTTTTCTAACCAAGTCAGCCACAACTGTATTTTGTAAGTATATTTGGTGTGCTGGACATAGTATTAATGCGGTCAGTGAGCGAAATGCATGCATGAAAACAATAATAAATCTGATCTAAATTTGGAAACAAAAACTCCTCATCCAAGTCATTTAACTGAGTATTTATCATCTGCTTTGGAGACCATTCTGAATATACTGTACTCTGGAAGTTGAAGGACAACATAATTCTGGTACCTAAATATACAACATTTAAACTTAAGTGGAAGACAGCACTTTATTGTGAGTTAGATGCTTAGATGCTTTCTTATTTTTAATCTCAGATCTATACGTTTCTTATGAATGTCTCCATAAAGGTTTGCTGTCTGGGCTGTGACTACAGGTCTGGGCTATTCAGCACAACAGCACAGGGATGGACTTCAGCACCCAGAGACCCCAAATCACATTCTGCTGGGACACAGGACAGTAAACATAGCTTACATTATACATATGTCAACCAATGCAGTCATTGCCTTAAAAAATATTGACAGATGAGACATCTGCAGGAGAAAGATGCCCCTCCAGCCCCAGAACTGTCTGTTGTACATCAACCAATCTGATCTTTACAGGAAGACTCTTCACCCTCAAAACTGAAGCACAGCTGCTCCTAAAGTAATCTGACCAAGTCTCATGACGCAGTATCTTAGCTCCCATCTGGTTGGGAGAAAAAGAAGCCTCTTTAAAAGATCCAATGCAAATTAGCATTGTAAAACATATGTCTTTGACTTCTGCTAAATACCAAGTCCGGTAATAAATATGGTGGTGTAGGTTTGTATTTTACTTTGATACAGAAATTATCTACATGAAAGATTTTTTTTCCCCCTCAAACTACCAGGCTTGAAGGTTCAACAAGAAAGCAGACTGAAGCTTTCTCCCTCTCAAAACACCACTGAAGCCTCAAAGCTTTGCTACAAAATTATTGCCTCAATAAATATTCATCCAGTGACACATGCCAAACTCAATGCCTTCAATGAGTTACATCTCTGCAGAACTTACATATTTGCAAGCATGTATATAAATATATACACTGCAATATGTTTCTTTTCAACTGTAAGGTATGCTTTTGCAAGAACAATGACATCCTGAGGTATCTGAGGTTAAAACTTGCAGACCTTTGTTTCCATGAACCAGTTAAGAACGTGCAATTTCTGCAGTGTAGACACACATATAGACTCCAAAGCTGGAAACAGAACTGGCTCTTACTGTGCTAGCTACTTACTGTACACTGAGATACAGCCCCTGACACAAAGAGTGTACAATCTAAAACAATTAAAAATACAGAAAAAGGGGATAAAGAGATGGTAGAGTGTTGGAGCACATATATCCCATTCATATGAAGAAAAAGAAGCTATATGAAGAGGAAGGTGTTACCCAGAGGTGCAAGAATAAGTGCCCAGGAAACAGACTATGAAAATAATAGAAGGAGCAGGGATAACAAGAGTCTGGTGGGACACAACGGTCTTGCTAGGAAAGCTGATGTTAGTTTTTCAACACATGATAATAACACAGGGCTTGAAAACTCTCCCTTTCTGGTAGAGCAAATTCCCATATATATTTGAGAAAGGAAACTGGGGATACTCACTAATCCCTGAAGCTTATTCTGTCTCACTCTTACCCTATCCTCTTGAAATGACATAATACATCTCTTTACCTTATATTATCTGGATTATTAACTATAGTCATTAACAGTTTTCTTTTTCATATATCACTATGCCTGTTTTAGTAGGACTGTTCCTTGCTGCTCTATGGTTGGTTTTATGTCAGCTTTCAGAGAGCTCCCTTTGCTTTACCCCTTTCCAAACCACAATTTTATAAATTTCCTTAAAAAGCTCTTAAAACATTAAAGCATTAGCATCAAACACTAACTTTCAATAGAGTTAGGCCAGATAGCAATCGTACTCTTCTGTCAGTAATAAGGAGAAGTAGCTCGAGGCAAAAAAATTTAACACTGGCCTCATTCAAAGAACTTGAAATATCTGAAATAAAGCTGAACTCTGCATACAGCTATATATTTAATACTATTTGATATGGCCTTAGAGTAAAAAAAAAAGGTCCAGGAGAGGGAACTAGGCTCTACTGACATGTCTTCCACTGCCTTCCTGTGTAACCTGTGTTCCTATGTTTACCAAGTCTGAAAAGCTTCAGTGAATCAGATGCCCCAAATTATTTGTTTAACAAGGAATGATATTTCCCATATTGCTGAGGTGACTTTTGGACTGTCATTAGGTACGAACAGGCCCACAACCCACCAATGGAAAAGACCAGAAAATAATTATAGCATTATTGTCTATTTTAATCAAAACATGAGGAAAACCAGCATTTCTCTGTGTTTGGTGAACTGTCATCTCATACAGTTTCTGAGGCTAGCATACCGGAAAGTAAGTGCTCTTCACTTAGAAGCAGATAGAACATCTGATCTTGTAAAATAATAATAGAGATGTAAGTGCATTTGTAAGTCTTGTTTAGAAACCCGCAGACACACTGCCATGAAAGCGTGGTTTGTTTATTTTTTACTTACAGCAACAGCTTTGTGAGACAAAAGGGGAACAGAGCCATCATGTCAAACAAGGTTTGTAGTCAGTCCTTGTGAAAGACTGGAACAGAAGTTCCTGCTATTTGTATGTAACCTGGATATCTGTGACTGCATAGGAATTGTTTAGACTAGAAATTTTTCCATGCAGTGCATTAAGTTATGGACTTTCGATTTTTTAATTAATACTCTGATGTATGTTAATGAATGCTAATTATGCTGAGAAACCATTGATTATTCATGAAAGAAAAAAAGTGAAGACAGGTATAATGGAAGATGATTTGTGCGTTCATATATTTGTACCCTGATCAAGACTTGCATCTCTGGGTGGAAGAAGCACAAAACTTAGTAAATGTCATATTAATGTAACATGAAAAAAGAAGTGAGCCATATGCTACATCAAAATGAGGATCAGTGCCTGTAACTACTTCCAAAACCAACTTCCTTTCCAAGAAAACAGTGGACATATTGAGTCACCATTATAAAAAACATTACTTTCGGAAGTCATTTTCAAGAAGGGGAATATACTGATAGACAGTTAAAATTGTCAGTATTCTTAGTACACTCCCCAAAAACCTCAGGTCATTTTCCCATATGCTTGTGTTTTTGAGAGAAAGAGAACTTGGTATTTCTCACTGAAAAACCTAATGGAAAAACTAACAAACCTGCAGGTACCAAGATTTCCCTGAAATGTTTTTTTTTTGGGGGGGGCTGGGGGGGAGGAGAGGAGTGGGGTATTTTTGGATGATAAAATATCTCTCCATATTGAGTAGCTGAGCTTATAATGCAAGATATAGAGCTATGAATTGTATTACCAACATTGGATGATAACCAATGATACAGATATTTAATGACAGTAAACAGTATTGGCTGAAAAAAGCAATGCAATTAATTCACACTTTTATAAACTCTCTAGGAGTTATACATCTGTTTAAGATAGCAAGATTTGAAATCAATTAACTTTCCATATTATGTCAGGTTTTTAAACACAGTGTGTTAATTTTTGTGGGCAGCAGAAAGAACATGGATATGTTTAATACAACAGATCTTAATTTAGTCCCTTACAGTATTAAAAAGTTTGGGCTGTTTACTATCTCCTTAATTACGTCCCCTCACAGCATAGCTATTAAGCGTGGACTTGACTGAGACTATCAAATTCAGTTCACTTTCAACATTTCAGTGTGGATATGCCATAGGTACATCGGGTCATCTGACTAACTCCAGGCTGTGTAAGCATCTCTGACTTTTTCTTGTTAATCATTTAATCTTTCAAGACAGCCTCCCTCATCTACTGTCTCTTTTTTCTTTCCAGGTAAAGATCTTCAGTCATCTGTCTATTTTTTTTGATATGCCACACTTTCTACCACCCCATGAAAAATACGTCCTCTCCCTCTTCAATCAAACACTACTTCCCCCCATCCCCAGCAACTACCAATTTAATTTTCTAGACACTCGTATAGAACCAGCACCCCCACTCACCCTTATCCCCCAACAAAACTGCTCATCCTGCGAAAGCACATGTCCAAACCCCATCAGCCTCCCAGTATAACATTACACATGCCAGTCACAGCCCTCAGTCTGATGGTAACCTGGAAAGCTGCATGCATATTCGTTACTCACATTTCAAAAATTCCTTTCTGTCTCATTTAAATGCCATGGTACTTTGAAGTCTTACATCTATGAGTTCCTGCTTGCGAAGGAATGATGCTCCTTATTCAGAATGAAGTTTTACCATAATGTACTTTTGCTTTCCAGATGCTGTGCTTCACCAAATAAACGTACTAAGCACAAAGGGGGACAGTGCGCTTGCCTTTCCTCCTCCGTTCTTGCACCCCTGCACGTTTCTAACATGTTTTTTTTTTTTCAAGCTTCAGAGAACCACCGAATCGGAAATAACTGCGGCCATTCATAAGAATCTGCTTAAAACCTGAATCCCTCCGGAGAGGAGTTCCAGACTGGGACACTTGCCTCTGTCCCCACCCTCTCCTGACACATTCGGCTTGGACTCCCTTGCTGCAGTGCAGGCTGTCAGTTTACTCAGTTTGAACTTTCAATGCAGAAATTCAGCATGATGCAGTCAGCCAGATAAAGCAGCACTTACCTTAATTGAAATCTTTTCTCTGGTAAAGCTGGAGCATCAGTCAAATCAACAGTGATTTGGGGGTAATCTAAGTTTCAATCAACACCCTCCGGGTAGCTGCATACTGCTCTGCGTTTCTTTTCGTTGGTGTTGAACTCTTCAGTGTCTAAAGGAGAGAGAGAGACAGATAAGCTGAAATCCTCAGATGCTCCTAGGGAGTGAGAGAAGAGGCACCAAAGCAATGTTTCTTAACATGAGATTCTCAGCAAGCGTGCTCAGGTCCGGAAGATCGTGTAACTGCTGTGATAGGCTCCTGTCATGTCCCCTGAGCCGTGAGATGATCATTGACCTGATTAGCTCTGAACACTCCCTACATGCAGAGAAAGCACTGAGAGGATTGGTGGGTCGCAAGGGAATTGGGAAAGGCACCAGGGCCGCTTGGGAATCTTCATTCTTCCAGACTAATGGATGTGCTGCAGCTGAGGCTGTAATTTGTGAAGAGGTTATGCACAATGTTAACTATCTAAGGACTTAAACAAATGTGGTTTTGCATGCTGTTTCTCAAGGTGCACCAGCATTCAGCACAGGGTAGAGCTGAGTAATTAGAGGCTGATGTAGCCGTTTCATAATACAAGGCTCACTGTATGAGATGTTCTGTAAGCTGAGAGATAAAGTGGATTCATACGCTTGTCTCTGACCCTGGAGACAATAGCAGTTAATGGCTAGAATAACTGAAATTATCATGGTGGGCTCACATTAGCCCCCAGATGGCAATCAATCACCATGGAAAGAAAAAGAAAAGAACAACAAAACCCAAACAGACTAGAATTGTTTAACAAGTGTATGTGGCAATTTAAATAAAAGGCAGAGAAAGAATGCCAAATTAGTACAGAAAGAACTCTTCAATGTAGAGATAGAATCAGTAGCAAAGCTCAACAATACAAGTTCTCTTCTACGCTTGCAGTAGAGGGGAAAAAACGAACAACAAATGCATCTAAAGGACCTAATTTGCCTTTCGCTGATATTGATACAAATAAATCTATTAAAGATGACAGTTGTAATTTAGATGGGGGAAAAAAAAAAAAAGCAGAGTGAAAGAAGAGTGAGGTGTATTTTTTACCCGTTTTTGGTTCTAGGGTATTACGGAAACTAGATTTTTGCATACCAAGTATTCAGGCTTATGTGGTCAGATGAGTTCAGCCAAAGTATGTCAACTTTTATGGCTATCCTCATCTGCTCTTTTCCTGCTTCTTGGACAACAATTATGGCACTAGACAGTTGACTCAATTTTCCATTCAGATTTATCCATGGAAATACCGGTTTGTGACTAAGAGTTCACAGAATAACATATTTAGTAGTGGTGGTCTGATGTACCAATGTAAAATATATAAAGTTTCATTTTGATAGCAACTAAAGAAAAAGATTCAGAACCTATAGTAGCAATGCTAGTTCATATGTAGTAATTGTAAATTGCTCTATGAATGCTGAAGCAAAGATAATCATAAACATATACTGAAATTCTTGATCACATTTATTTACTTTGGGTCTGATTTTATCCATTTTTCAGGTAAATTAGTATAATTGTATTTTAGTAGGATAAGCAGTCAAGAAAGCAATTTTTAAGTTGTTAAGCAAATGGCAGAGGAAATGGATTACATATTTACTTTCTGCAGGCATTCACATCAGAAATCTTATCATTATAGAGAAAACAGTATCATGTGACTCAGATCACTCAGCAGTAACCAGAAAAGTTTGTATCTCCAATTTATTTAGCAAGACACAGAAGATAATGATTTCTCACCCTAACTGCAGTCACCCTAACTGTAATTCCTGAGAAACAGGCAATAAATCCCATGTTCCCACTACACAGACAGTAGGAAGAGACCAACTTTTCTACCCAAATAGTGGTAGCTATATAATTTTCATGATCCTCCTCTGGAAGTGCCTCTCTCTTCCCACCGATCAAAAGCTCCTTCATGTGTAAAATCTGGATTATAAGATTGTCTTTGGCAATATTTCATATTCAGACAGCAAATTTTTTAGAATGTAGGTTATCTTTCAATATGATTTACAGAATGCCTATCACCCAGGGATTCCCATTTCACGTGGGACTAATGGTAACAAAATAATAATTAATCAAATAAGAAGGCTTTTACATGCATTAATATGAAACATAAACACATTCTTGAGCTTGACTAAATGGGTTTCATGTGTCAAGACTAAAGTGATTTGCTGCTACAACCCTCACTGAAAAAGAGGTTGCTTTCCTTTCCCATAAATTTGTACCACAGAATGGGCAGCAAGTCATCCCAACACTTATGATCTTATCTGTTCTGACATGGCATCCCTCATGAAACAGGTAATCCATGGACACACCCTGTATTATTTATGATTTCAAATACAATGAAAGAAATTAAATATGAAAAAGACCTTATTAAGACAATTTCTTTGCCATTCCTGAAAGCTTCCAATTTCAGATTTCTTGCTTTTTTTTCAGTTGAGTCCTAACTCTCACCAGCCCTGGAATTTTCAACACTTCTCTTAAACTACTGTTCCACAACCTAATAGATCCCCATGTCAGGAATACTTTTCCTGTTACTAGCCCCTTTTCAAATCTTTTTCAGTAGTTTTATACTAAAAATTCCTCCCTTATAATATAAATTCTAATTCTTCTCACTTAGTATTCTGATTGTTGGTTTAAGGTTTAAAAGTCAACATTCATCAGAAGTTCACAGCACATAAATGAATTATTTTAATTGTTTCTAACTGCAAGTAAAGGTCTGAAAAAGAAAACAGCAGGTCCAGAAAAGGGACTGAAGCATGAAGTGACAAAATTTGAAGTGACAACAAGATGTAAGTTTGTGCAGAAACAATTGGGACTTACTGTTGACTTGTACAATTGAGTAAGAAACTGGCATTTTAAATTCAGTGTTAACAAAAGGAAACAATAATTTGTATCACTCATAAATCTTGCTGCAGTCTAAATAACAGAAGTGAAGTCAGTTACCCTTGGTCCTATTCCCAATCCTAAATATAACTTAAAATATTTAATTCAGTTCCTATCAGTCATCTAAATAAATGGACAGAAGTTGTTCAGAGCAGGGAGATCAAAAAAGTAGTATGTCTTCAATAGAAGATAATATAATCACTTATATAGATAAAAAAAAATTCTAAAATTCTGAAAAAGACCCCTTCTCAGCTCATCATTCTTATACAAAGGGGACAGTACATTAAATCAGTAAAAAAAAGGGGGGGGGGGGGGGAAGGAATGACTTTCTATGCAACACATAATTAACCTTTTGAATTCACTGCCACGAGCCATGACTGTAGCAAAGAATTAAAATATGCATGTGTGAGAAAATTTTAAAATCACAACAGGATTTAAAATATATACACAAGAAAAATTTCGTTGTTTCAGGTCTGTTCCTCAATGAGAAATAAAAATATTATCTCATGGGCAAGACAAGATACTAAGCATGGGAAAAAATCCTCTACCAAGTAATATCATTTAGTAGTAAAATTTAGAAGACCTTCACAGCATCATTGCATAAGCCATGGTATTTTTGCTGTCAAAGGTCATTAGATAGTCATGCTTCATTAAAAGAATAATTTAGTTGGTTTGGGTTATATTTTAACAGATGAAGAGCATTTTTTAAAAGAGCTGTATTTCCCAAATTGGTCATTTGAATAGACTGAATGCCAAAATAAATACAGAAAACTATACTAGTGTAAGTTTTTTAGTATTCATGTAAAGATCTTCAGTTCAGAGACATGAACTACTGCAGCACAATATTTCACCATACATCAATGTAAATTCAATACAGAATAAAAGACCATAGAAGAACAGTAAGAAAAGTGACAGAATCACCTATATGCTAATATACTCACAACTTTTCTGCTGGCCCAAATCACACATACAGTTGGTTGCCTCACCTCTGCTGATGCTCAGGGACTCAATGAACCAGAAGTGAATCATGTCTATACCCATAGCTTCAACATACAGAATTAGCTTTTTCTACAGTTAAAAATATTCTTTGCTATGAAAACGACATACTATACAAGATATACTGAGAGTGTCAATCTGCTCAGTAGTTTCCTCTTTTTAATAAGCAATTTAAAAAGCAAAAAGAGGTATTGTCTGCTTCATTTTGGCTGGAAAAACAGTAACTAGAAATCAGGTGTGGAAATACTCCAGGATGGCAGCAAAACCAGCAAAATAAAAGACTTTATAGCAGAGACTGAGTAAAACCATCTTTATCCTTCATCTCTCCAGAGAAAAACATATAAATAATAAATGACTTAAACACATTAAAAATGGTTTGAAGAAAAAGAAAACCATTCGAACCATTTGAACTTTCACAGCCATCAGATTTTCCACATTTTGGCAACCATTTTTTCCCCATGGCAGCCAGGGTCAACCAGACTAGATAACTCTCAGTAGTACCTGACAATTGCCATGTATTTTAGCACTGAAATTTTACTCTCATCCTCATTAATTTCAAAAGCACAAGCTGAGCAGATTCAACTTCAAATTCTCATCTGGCTTACATCAGCATATCTGCATTGATTTAAGTGGAACTGTAAAGCACATTTATAAATTAGTGAGATCTCATGTAAAAGCAATACAATTTGTCATCAATGAATATTACACTGGATGTCAAAGATCAACCTTCCCACATCATCATCCAATATTTTATTTTTGATATGGATCATTTTTTTCCAAACTTTCTGGCCACAGTGAGTACAGACAACACAGGAAACTTATTTGCATCTAACAAAAAGTGTAATCTTGAACATTCAGTGCTTTAGTTCAATGCCTTGGTCAACAGGTTCTTGATATTAAGGTAAAGGTGTGATCTGGATGGATGGAAACAGCTGAATCCTAGCCATACTCAGCAGAAAACTGCTCACTTCGTAAGACTTCTTCTGGTAGTTTTAGGGGCTCAGACAAATCCAAAGCACTCCTGCTCTCATCTGACCACTATTCTCACTCCCAGTTTAGCAATAGTACCATTCTCTTTACTTAGGCCAAACTTCCAAAGATAAGTGAGGTAGTACCACATACTGCTTTAAGACATTTCTGATCATGTTATACAATGTACAGTTTGAGCTTCATTGTACACTTTTATTAAGCTAGAGTGGTAGACTGAGACATTTCAATGTTAGTGCTATTTCCTTGGAGACATCCCCACAATGTTGGAGATATTTAGGAGGCACAGGTAACCCTGGACCCTTAAGTAAAGGTCCACAAAATGCATAAAGAAATAAATGCAAGTTCTGGAGCATCATAATATCACAGTAGGACAGTTCCAAAAGCATAATGACAGTGGGAAGGGTGGGGGTGACTAAGTACTCCACAATTCAGTTCTGGAAGGTATTAAAGAACATTGTTCTTCCCAACAGTAGGGAACTTATGGGTAAAGGTACAGAGCCCTGTGAGTGAAAGCAAACATGGAAGGACAATGTTTTTAAGGATGTATTCATATCTGGTAAAGAGAAAAGAGAAATAAAGGTAGAAAGAAGATGTGAAATGGAAACAGGCCACCACTGTTTTGATTGCACCAGGGGAAGTTTAGACTGGATATTAGGAAAAATGTCTTTACTGAGAGAGTGGTGAAGCACTGGAACAGGCTGCCCAGGGAGGTGGTGGAGTTGCCATCACTGGAGGTGTTCAAAAAACGTGTAGACATGGCACTGCAGGACATGGTTTAGTGGGCATGGTGGTGTTGGGTTGATGGTTGGACTTACTGATCTTACAGGTCTTTTCCAACCTTAGTGATTCTGTGATTCTGTGATTATGCCTCTTCAGTTTTACTACCATCTGAGAAAAATGTACTTTGTATCACAGAGGGATATAGTTCATGTTCAAGCACCAGATGAATTATGTTTGCCCATAATTATAAATAAAGAAACAGAATGGACATTATTTGAATATGATATGTGCCTGCAACACTGTTTATTCATAGACTATTTATGTATTATAAAGGCAGTTTTGTTAAAACATGGAATCCAAATTCTGTTCAGTCTGTTTAGTATGTCTTTCTGTACAAACTGAGAACCTCAGGACTACTAGAATGTACTCTACAGGACAGAGGAAATTTTACATCTGAAGTTAGTTCATCTCTGCTGAAAATTTCTGTCAGCAATACACCTATACTGTTCAACTGAAAACAAATTACACAGCTGTAACCAAGGGCATGGTTTTGTAGCAAAGTGTGACATGTAATTTCTGATCTGGGTCTCCTTTTTGTTGGGGGCTATAGACCTCCTTTAGGCATAACAGCAGAAACAGGAGAGCCCTGCAAGTTGCACCACAGGAGCAGTGTGGGAGACAGAATGACTCAGGACATCCTTTCTAAAGTACAATTCCTCCCCACATCCTTCTTGTTCAGGTGAAGGGAACAGTGTGATTTGCAGTTTGACCTGTCTCAGCTGCAATTTACAACAACTTCCCAGCAAAATCTCTGTCTGCTCACTTCCTTTTGCCATCCACTTGCTTTAGCGTGCAGGGATAGGGGAGAGAGGATAATGCAGAAAGTAGTGTGCAGGGATGCAATATACTGCTTGTAACCACATAAATATCTTATACCTAACCATTAGCCTCCGTGTTCCCATCTGTCTGAACAAGGAGGGGTTGCTTGTCCCCTTGAAGGGGACAGAACTGAACTGCAATTTAGTCTTGGGATTCTCCCTGGCATTTTTATAGCTGAAGCCTGCTCTGCTACTTACTCAGACTAATACTATAAATCTAACACGCTTTAAGGGTCACATTTTCGGCATCATAAACCATCATATCTGTCCATTTTTCAGGGGAACCACAGGGCTTTTATAATACCTAGAGAAAATCAGATCTTAGGAGGTGACAACATTTCTGCCTGATATGTTCAGACATTATTGGTTTTTGAAAAAGCTCAGAAAAATATAGTAACAAATATAAACATTAATCAAACCAAACTTTCCAGTAATCCTAATGTGCATGTCTCTGACTAGTTTTTAGTCTTCTAACTTTGGGGAAATGGGTTTTGTTTCTTTTTTTGTTTGTTCTGGTTTGTTGTTTATTTTCAATTTTACTCTTGACATTCCCTCAACTGCTGTTCAGGAGGAGCTAGAAATGCTGTAAAGGAGCATGACTGGAAAGTTTTTAATTCCTAGTTCTCTCTCGTTCTTCATGGTCTGAAGCAAGTTTTCTCTCAGATAACAGACACCAGCCCCTTGGCTATAAAAGACAACTTCCTTCTGTACAGCAAACAGGGAAGAAGGCTGGACTATACTATAGAGAGTACCTGTAACATTATTTTGATGCCAAGCTCTGAAAGAACAGGCTGATGGGAACAGTGACCAGTAAGACAAGTTCTCATTTGGGGTCAGCCCTCTCCCTTCATGTGTGACCATTCTGGTTAGCATTTAGGCTAGATTCTGCTGTGGGAATACTCAAGCTACGCCATGCCAAGCTGAGGGTGGACAGAAGGGTAAGGCAGCTCCAGTCTTCTGAGCAGAGCAGAAATTTTGGAGCTTTTCAGGAATGTAAGTAATTTAGTTCCTTCCATGTGCCTAATGGCAAGAGCATTATTCCCAAAAGCATTGTACTGCATCCTAGTGTCTAATAAGTTAAATGATTTTCATAACATAAAGAAACTGAACTGCCTAATGTATATAGATCTTATTTTTGGATACCAAGGAACACAAAGATTTCAATCTAGTACATGGACACTGACACTGATTAGCAGGGCCTAACCCTGTAGGGTTTTCTTCTTGTTTGTACCACTCACATCATTAACCCCCCTATTACAGACAGCACGCTACACATTACTATCTCGTTAGTTTGCTTATCTATGGTCTATAACAAAATTCTGAACAAAATTATTTCTTCCTTTTGCAGAGCTGCATATTATTGCTCATCCACCTGTTTTTGACTCAATCCTGCACTTCAGAAACATCAGTCTCATGGGCCTTTGTGATTATCAGGTTTCCTAAGATTTCCCTTAGATGATCAGCAGAGAAAGAAGACTGAAAAAGCAATAATATACAAAACTCTTGTCTTAATTGTTCCATCATGTAGTCATTACTTCCAACGGAATCTATTAATGCCAACATTTTAAAAGCTCAGAAGACACAGAATCAGATCATGATACAAAATGTGACACTCAGTTCTAGCCAGCGTGAAACTGAAGGGGGCAGGAGGAGAACAGAGCAAAATACCAGCCTCCTTAGCTCAGGCAGCCCAAGCAAAAGCCGTGTCTCAGCTGTAGCCCCTTCACTCAGGAAAGCAGAGACAATGGTCTGGCAACATAAACTTGGGCATCATATCCCACAGAGGGAATAACGAAGTAGAAGCTTAAACTCTACTTCACTGCAGCTTGCTGCCAAAAACCAGTACAGAGCATACTGAAACAGAGTTTCTTTAATACAGTCTTGCTGTGGAAACATGTTGGAAGAGAACATGCTTCCACAAAACACAGTCACTCTTTATCTCTTTTTAAGAAGACATGGTTTGAGACAATTGGCTAAGTAATGCAATTTGGCCTCCAGTGGTTAAACTGAAAAGGATTCTCTAGCCACAGAAGACAGATGAATCATACGATACATTAAAAAAAAAAAATTGTTCAGGTTAATAATTATATCTTTTCTGGACAGGAAGTATCATTATGTGATCATATTAATGTTGGGCCATTAGCCTCTCTTTCCCCTTTTTCTGAATATGGAGGAATGAAAAATGGTTTAATTATAACACTAGGAAATTACCTCCCTTTTGGAGGGGGGTTGGAGAAGATGGTCTTATAATCACAATACCAAGTTGAGACTGTAGGATATTGCCTTAAAACATTTATTCTCAGTTACTCTCTCAGTTCCATTTGCATCTGTAAGAAGTAACATGTTTAAAAGACACTCACTTATATGGAATGAGAGTAGAAGAATTTGGAAGCCAGAAGGTACAGGACTCACTTCTGAACTTCACAGAGTTGCATTTTCTCTTATGGTTGCAAGTTGTGATTCATGATTGATGTGAAAACATGTAATATTAACATTGTCTATTAAAAATGGTGGGTAAGAAATGTAAATGCTACATATTCATTCATGTTAATTTGTCTCTTTACAAGCGTAGACAACTAGCCTGTGTTCAGCTATCTCCAGAACCATCTATACTGATTATTAATCAGTTTGCAGAAATACTGTATCTTTTTTTCTCCCTATTTTTTTCCCTATTCATGAAGGCACTTTTGAGAATAATAATTGCACTACTTAGCCTTTATCTAGTGCTTCTCATCTTTCAAGTGTTTCACAAATATTAATTCACTAATTAATCTTCCCAACAACTCAGATTACTCCCATTTTACAGATGGAGAAGCATTAGCTGAGAGGGCAAGTGACCTGCCTGAGGCCATGGAGAGTAGAGAAAGGAGAGAGGACTAAGGGGAAAGATGCTTATAAGTAGAAAGAAATGGAGGCAGATGGGACAATTATGGTGATGGTTCAACAAATAATCGTAAGATTCCAGTGAAGAATTTAACATACCACCGGAGGGCAGGCAGTGCTAGCCCTACTGTGTATTATACAGTCACTCAGTATGCCAAAGGATCCACAAATAAAAAAATGGAACTGACAAATGGAACATATTGTGCACTTTCACAATTTTTTTTACAACAAAACACAATCTGTTCTTAGATACTGGCAAAATCATAAAAGTAATCATGAGCACAAAACTAAGGTCAGGAAACTAGAAAATTCTAATTTATTAGCCATCTCATTTGATGTAGGGCTATCTGTACTCAAAATTGGATCAACTAAATGCAAAGATTGCCCTATACTAGTGGCATAAATTCAGTTAGGATTTTTATGCCTGGTTAATTTTGCATCTAGGGAGGCTGATAGAAAGCATACTGTCTATAAGACTAGATCTAGATCTCAGATGTAGTTTAAACTGTATGTAACAAAATAGATTTGACTCTTAAACCTTGCCTTTCTGCTTTCCAAATAACCTCTGTTTAATCCTCTAAGTAGCCCACTTACTTTTTTTTTTTTTTTAGTTTTAGAGTAAAAAGTTCCTTTTAATCCAGATCTCCCAAATCATTGCAGGAAAACAGACACTTCTACTTTAGGAATACAGGAGAACATGGGTTAATATTATTGTATGGTGCTGCTGGCAGGAAGACATTTTCATTAAGGCTGTAAGACAGTGACTGGGAATGTGAGATATCCAAGCTAAATCCATGAACTGAATGACTGAGTAATCTAAGAGCAAAAAACTGTTCTCTATGTCGCAGCTGATAGGAACTTGAGGATTGGTTTTGGATTGTGGTAGAATCCTAACAAGTATACTACACATACCTACCCAAATCAAAAAGCTCCAAATGATTACAAAAATACTCAAAGTACTTTATGCTCCATGCAGACTGGGAACATACTAAAAAACCATTGAGACTTGTACAAAATCTACCAGATGTACAAACAATCAGGTCAAGTTGAGAACACTTTTGGCCCTCTTTGAGAATTTTTTTGCTTTCTGCTTCATTGATATGGTAAATGTTTGTTCCAGCTGCACTTTATGGAGACATTGACATTTTGTGTAAACTACTGTATTGTGTTGATCAGTGACAATAGAAGCAAGGTGGTGAACAATCAATATACTCTCATATTCAAAACTCTCACACTACACTGATATCCAAGAGTACAGAAAGACCCAGTAATAATGAAGAGGAGAGAGAAGGAATGCAAAAAAGCCCCTGTTAATTTCAACCACTACAGTAAGATATGTGCTGCAAGGTTAAGTGCTAAAAGGAGAGCTCTCACTTCTGTACCCTGAGCATTTCTCTCTCAAGTTAGCCCCTTGTCTGGAGATGCCCTTAGAATGAAATATATTTACCTACAGAATAGATACACCTATTCTGTATCTTGGAAAATTATCTGCTTCCCAAGCTCTAAGAAGGTGAGAGAAAACTATTATTCCAAAAGAGAATAATCAAAATATCTCTTTCTTTGCTTCTGTAAGATTTTGAACGTAAAGATCGTAGTTTTCTCTCTTTCTGAGTTCTACATCCTCTTAAAATTAATTCTCCCTATAAAATTTAAGACACATATTCAAGAAAAGTTTTTCTCTAAATTACAAGGTGGAATAAAGCCTTTATTGGCACTATTTTGATCTTACTAACACGATTTTATCATAGCATGATGGTTTTGGCTGGGGTAGGGTTAATTTTCTTCATAGTAGCTAACATTTGTAAGCTTTGCAGCCACTTATGATCTCAAATTTTGTAGTGGTGAGAAACAAATTGGCTGGGAGGAGCTTCTGCAGCACTCTGTAATCAGGATGACACTATAAAATTTGTGATTTCATCCAGTGGTTAAATTTTTATTTAGCTCCTGCGATACAATGGTTTTTATGTTATTACAAAAAAGTAATGATCACAAAACTTTTGTAACAGATCACATACCTAGGTACAGGACTGATGAGAAGGATGCTTGATACTGACATGAGGGTATCATGCCAGAAACAAATACTGCATTTTGTTGGTGAAGTTTAGTTAGGTTTGCTTTGCTTAGGCCAGCCTGTTGGAGGTTTGGGTAAGGCCACAGATCACTCTCGCTAAAATTCAGAGCACTGTGCAGAAAGGACTTTAGCAGACAGAAAAAGTGGCAAAGAAAACAAAGAGCCTGGCTCAGCTGTGATGTGGCTCAGCATGGAGGAAAAAAACCTTGTTTATGCAACAGACATAAAAATGGCAAGGATAAGGACCAGAAGCCCCAAGTTTCTTCCCAGGTGAGTGTTATAGCTGCCAGGTTACACATAAGCTGCTGCAGCTTCATCTTGTGTGCCCTTTCTTCAACATATTTCAACTCTAAAAGGAAGATATGGATTTTATTTGCATGTCTCAGAATTATATTTGGAGGCTGCTGAGCAAGGACGGAGCTCAGAAATGCTGGTTATAGAAACTTAATTACTGTTTTAGGAACCAAGGTCTCTTAAACAATGTTTATTATTTATTTATTTTACCTAAATCTGTGTCAAAAACTAGGCAGTGCTATGCAGTTCAATGCTGTAAGTTAAATGAGTAGTTATCAAGGTAAGGCATATACTGGTTCTTAGATGTTGGGACCTACAGGTAAACTAGCTGTACATATCAGCTCATCTTTAATTAAAATTTGTTAATACAATCTGAACGTTGCTGTTGCTAAGATTTTGAAGTACTTAAGGTTGTTCTAGGCTACGCAGGAAAGTGTCAGTTTTCTTTTTCCAGAACTCTTTATGTTTGCATAAGCTTTAGCTTTGTATTCTTCAACCAGGAAACTGTATGTAATTATTTTGGATGTCTTCTTTTATTGCTTAATTAAAACTGTAGAAAATGGCATAAAGTAAACTCCCTCTATCACACTGACATTTGCACAGCAGCACATTTGCAATCAACTGAAACGTATTTGTCCTATGTCATTAATGATATAAAAGATAGAAATTATTTATTTATGATGCTATTAATAATAAAATATTAATTTGATGAAGAAAACACTGTATTAATAATAAATAATCTTGATCTCCATGAACATGATACCAGGATGAAATTGCTTTAATTTGGTTTAGAAAATAATTAAATACAGACTTACACTCACAGAAAAGAACACTACTGCCTTGTAAACAGTGTTAAAATACAGGTCTTGGAACAACCTCTAAGTAAACACCTCCATAAGAAGCGTGTTGTAATAATGGATTAATTTACTGTGCTGTATCATTGAGCATTAATTCTGAAAGTGCTACTTTTTCAGAGAAAAGGTTATGTATTAATAAAAGACATGCAAAATCTAGAATTCAAAACCAGCACCTTAAAACAAAATAGAAGAAAGCATCTGCACTTTGCGTCATTTATTTTCTAATTCAGGAAAATATATGTGTGAGATTAACGATAAATCCACACATATCACTTTTTCAAAACCCCCAATCTTCAAAACAGGGAAACAAAGAATAATGAAATTATGGCTAGGATGGGTCAGAAAAAAATCCTGTACCTGAGTATAACCACGGATCTAACACAACAGAGATTCATAGGCAATGTTGGCCACAACTGACAATCTCTAAAAGGAAGTATATGCTGTTGTTCTTCCAAGAGGTTTTTACAGTGCTTCAGTCAGTCTCCCAATAAGTACAATACTTATGAGAGTGTCCTTTCTAAATAGTTGTGCTGCTTTTCAAGTGTTTTGGGCTTTCCCATTGTTTATGTCTACCTTCACCTCAACTTTTCATCCTTTATATCTAAACTTGCTCAGATGGTAAATTATCTTCCTTTTTGTTGTGCACCTTTTTCCAAACTGTATTTTGAATTATACACGAAAGCTACGGCAACAGTGATGACATCTGTACCCTTTAATTTGTAGCACAATGCTGTCTGTTTCTATGCCTCATTCTCAATACTAATAGGCATATTTCCAGTCACTTCACTTCCACTTGGTATTACATACATTAGCAATCCTTTTATGCAGGTCTCATACCACAAAGCTCAAGAGTATCACGTTTTGTAAAACATCAGACGCAAATATTCATGTTCCAGAACTTACGAGTGATTTTATCCTCAACAGCAAGCAGACTGGGAATGGTTGCAACTCACACAGACATATCTGAGTTAGTCCTAATTAGCGCAAATACCGGTAACAGCATAGCAGGGCACAAAGAGCTAACTGCAACCTAGCTGCCCAAATACATTTGTTACAATATCACACCCAGCAAACAAAAAGTTTGAGACCAAAGGAACAATGCAGGACAATCCCTCACATCCTGTCAAAAAAATCCACCCCGTGCTTCAATTTGTTTCACTACAGTCTCAAAGAAAGTTGTTCCAGTGAGTTGTGAGATTATTTACACGAGATTTGTAGGCCAACAGATTGTGAGCCAGATCTTGCATATATTTGTTCAAGAGACTATCCTCATTTGTGCAGATAAGAGCCAAAAAATTTCAATGAACTCATTAAATTGCATTTTAACGTTTCCAAGACTGACTTCTAATGTCATAATCATGTTCATATGTTCATAACCATAGTTTACTCAAATACTCAAATGAATCATGACTCCTGAACAAGCAAAAAAGGCATTGGTTATATATATATACACACGTAATTAAAATGAGAAACTTCTTAATAACTCATTGCTAAAATATGTGATATACATATATGTACACATAGATAGAATTATTCATAAGAAGAAAAGGTGGTATACAACATCCTAACCAAAACCAAAACCAAAGTATTCAGACGTTTTCAGAAGGTCTGCTTTGGTGCAAATATATTAATTTTCACAACTAAGAGTCACATGGTAAAGAATGCTGCAACATTCTTGTATGCCTTGCAATATCATTAAAACTGCACAAGGCTCTCATGAGCGATTTATTCCATTGAGTCTGCACCATCATAATTAATCATCTAATTTAAGCTAGTCATTTAGGCTACTGATAGTCCATCATCAGAGAATAATATCAGTAAGTTTTCTTCCACCTGAACACAGACATCTTTCTCAAAATGAGATTTGTCATTCTTGGCTGGCAGCTAGCTCTTTCCCTTTCCATTATGAAAAGATCATAGACAATTTGCTAAGATCAGATGCCAAAATTTTAGACAGTTAATATTAGGTGAGCAGAATCCCACCATTACTTGCCACAAGCTTCCTTTAGTAGAAGTGTACAGAAAAAAATACTTACTTTTTTAAAAGGTACATTCTGGTCAAGTGCTTTATCTTTCCCTGTCAAACTTTTACCACTACATTCCCTAGCTTATCAAATAGACATCCCCACAGGGTCTTATGTGCTAATATTATGCCATGCCACTTTACCACAATAATGATCAGGTAAAACATCTACAGGGCAAATTAATTTCAGCTAACCAAAACAATACCTGGTAAATAAAGTTTAAAAAATGCAAACCATAAGTATTCTTGTTTAAGGTCCCAAATGCACATTGCAATCTATCAACATACTCAGAGCATGCCTTTAGTTAGACAGATATAAATCTTTTACAGAGCAGAACTTGAACATTAAGTTTCTTAACTTAGTTAATGCTATCTAAGTATACGGTCAAACTTTTAAGTAAATGGTCTCCTTCTATTATTTACTCTTTAAAGAATGTCTTCGTTTTTATCAAAGCAGTCTTACCCCAATTTTGATAATTTTGTAAATATTTTTCCTCTATGATGCAGGCTGGGGGCAGGAGTAGAAGAAGATGAGGAATAAAATTACATACGTTTACTTTCATATCTGAGATATATTACTAGTCATTAAGTCTTTTCTCATAGGTATGCTTTTGTTACAGGGTACATTTTCAATGTAAGAAATTAGCCATTCAGTCCCTACTATTTCTGCCTCTAAATAGCCATTAAGTCCTGCTATGCGTGAGGTAAACTGAAAGACAGGACTGATATCAGTGGGAAGAGAACTGACACAGCTGAGATGAGTTGCTGTGTTCCTTAACAAAAAGCAGCTTATGCTTCAATACCATCACAGGATAAATCTGTTCATTTCATAAATGAGAGAAGAGATGTGAAAGATAGCTATTGTAATTTCACAGCTTAAAGTTCAGGTCAGTCAGATGTAGATGTATGATAGCTGTTCCTGTAAGCAATATGGGTATTCCATGTTCATTTTTTAAATCACACTGTAAACACCTTATCCTCAATTCAGTATACAGTGCAACTCCCATAATTTATCATTTAACACGGCTGTTATGCAACAAGCAATTTCCTTCCAATATCATGGTATTCATGTATTCCACTTTCAAGGAAATAATAGATAAATGTTGTTGAATCATATTCTCTTACTGACAAAACAAAGAAACTAGACCTTTCCACTGAACACAATGTCTTTTCCTGCTGAAAAAATTGAGATCTAGTCTCTATCACAATACCAGCCAGGAGTTAGTGAAGCACAGTGGCCTCTTACAAAGCAAATACTTCCATTAACTACAACACCTTTGCACTTCGGACTAGAAGTCTTCCAAATAACAGTGATTCACCAATCAAAAATTTAAAGGTATCTTCCTACAATACACACAGACACACGTGTCCACATTCATACACTGTACACTTTCCATAACTAATACACTCTGCACAGCTAGCTTTGACTTTATGCATACTTCCCTATCAACATACAAGATTTCTTCCCAAAGATATTATGGAGGAATCTGTGAACAAAACAATTCCCTTAGAGAGCAGTGAGAATGCCATGTACTGTGATATGAACCTTTGATATTGCATCTTGCATGCAAAGATGTAATTCTGTTGAAAACTAATATTATAAGTAGTTCAAATTTAATGATTTTTTCTTCAGACAAAACTGAAAAAAATGCCCTGAAAATTCTGAAATCAATTATTTTTAAATATTTTCTTTATTTTTTCCTGTTAGATCACAAACTGATGCAAAGATGAGGCATTTTCAGGTTGAAACAGAACGTAATTTTGAAATCTTGAAACCTTGAAATAAAACTGAATTTGTCTTGCATGCCAATGTACAGCCAATTTAAACAAATAAATAAATAAATCACCACAATTTGATCGTCAAATAAATATCAAGTAGCTATCTAAATGAAAATTATTTGTTACACAGAGTTTCTGAGCATCTATAAATTGATCTAAAACACAGAATGGTAATTTGAATTTAAACCACTTTTAGTTGTTGACAATGGACCTTAACTTTATACAGTCAGAAAGAAAAAATCCAGTCTATAACTTCATTATTTTCTGTTGCCAATATAGGATATATAAATAGGGGAAAGAAATATCCCAGTTTTGATATTTTTTGTTTTTAAAAGGCAAGTCAGTCCTCCTGAATATTTCAACAAACACTCAGCAAAACAGCAATGCAGAGTCTCTATGTGAAATAACTGAGTCACATAGCATATTTCTTCATTACTCAAGAGTTGAGAAAGATGGGCAAGGCAAGGTAGCAAAGACAGGGGAAGAGTTGTTTAAACAATATCTTGTCAATAACTTACTTTCCAATCAAATTATCCATGCCAGCTATGTGAAAAAGCAGCTACAGAAAATAAGTGGCATGCCTGGCTTATCATAATGTCAGCTGTTACCTTTCCTAAAACTAACATAATTTCATTTTTTTACCATTTCATAAAGTAAATATTGTCATCCCAGGGGATTCAGGTTACATGCAAATTTTTAATAAATACATTAATAAGAGCTTTTCTGTCAGAAAACATATGCCTAAATTAAAATGCTTTGAAATTTGATTTTCTTATAATTTGTTCTGATGAGTTAAAAGTGTACCTGAATCTCCAATATTCCCATCTTAATATTCTTAATTTTTTTATATTTGATGTTTTGTTCTGTATTGTATTTGAATTGCAATTATAAACAATTTAAGAAACTGAAATAAAAATAAAGCAGGTTTGGGTTTTTTTTAGAGTTTTAGACTTTTTAGAGTTGCTTTTAAAAATAATTTCAAAGTTTGGCTGGTTAATTCATCCCTAAGTAGGCATAATACAAATTCAAAACAGTTTTCAGCTTGATTTCAGTTAAGATTTTTCCTTTTGTATTTGCATTGTCTTGAAATAACAGAAGCAATTTCAACTACAAAGATACCCATGGCTAAATTCCCATTCACTTAAATAAAGTCAGACTTTCATCTTCTGATACTTATGCTATTTTATCTTTTCATGCCCTTCACTGTAAGCACTAGGCACTGGGCAAATGAAGTCAGAGGAATTAAACAGAGATGGAATCGGCATTAACACAGCTTGCTATTTTTTACCCCAACAATACAGTATGGTTATGTGGAAATAAAAAGGTTATAATGAGAACGGAGTACAGAACAACATGAATTCTTTCTCGTAACAGTGACTGTAATGTTAATGGGACATTGTGAAACACAACCCACCCCATTACTGAGAGAGTGGTGAGACACTGGAATAATCTGCCCAGGGAGGTGGTGGAGTCACCATCACTGGACGTGTTCAAGGAACGTGTGGACGTGGCATTGTGGGACATGGTTTAGTGGGCATGGTGGTGTTGGGTTGATGGTTGGACTTGATGATCTTACAGGTCTTTTCCAACCTTAGTGATTCTGTGATTCCATGATTACAATTTAACGAATTTAATCGTATGTCCATTTCCAGTTGCAATTTACTTTTCTGTAAATAGTACATAAATTCACATATTATGTGTAAATTAAAAACAAAGAGAAAACACCTCATACTGATCACTATCTCTCATCTCCCCATCTGTCACTGTGCAATGTGTGAAGCAACAGATATATAATATCACCTCTGTATGTAACCCCAGCTCAACACTGATAACTCCATTTCCAATTCCTGATGTACCATTTCCAGGCACATGAAGGACAAGAAGGTGATCAGGAATAGTCAGCAGGGATTCAACACGGGGAAGTCATGCTTGATCAACTTGATAAACGTCTGTGATGAAATGACTGGCTTGACAGATCAGAGGAGAGCACTGGATATTGTCTACCTTGACATCAGTAAAGATCCCGTAAGATCCTTATCAAGAAGCTGTTGACCTAAGGGCTGAATGAGCAGAGAGTGAGGTGGATCAAAAACTTACAGAACAGCCAGGCCCAAAGGGTGGTGATCAGTGGCATGAAGTCTAGTTGGAGGCCGGTAACTAGTGGTGTACCCCAGGGGTCAATAGTGGGTCCAATCCTGATCAACACCTTCATTCATGATCTGGATGATTGGGCAGAGTGTACTCTCAGCAAGTTTGCTGATGACACAAAACTGGGATGAGTGGCTGATACACCAGAGGGTCTTGCTGCCATCCAGAGTGACCTCAACAGACTGGAGAAATGGGCAGACAGGAACATCACAAAGTTCAATGAAGGGAAGTGTAAGTTCTGCACCTGGGGAGGAACAACCCCGTGCACCAGTACATGCTGGTGACTAACCAGCTTTGCAGAAAGGACAGGTGAGGAAAGCAGCTTTGCAGAAAAGGATCTGGGGGTCATGGTGGACACCAAGTGAGACATGAGCCAGCAACATGACCTTTGCAGCCAAGATGAATACTGGTATCCTGGGATGCATTAGATAAAGAATTGCTAGCAGGTAGAGGGAGGTGATCCTTCCCCTCTACTCAGCACTGGTAAGGCCACACCTGGAGTGCTTTGTCCAGTTCTGGGCTCCCCAGCACAGAAGAAACATGAAGCTAGTGGGGAGAGTTCAGTGAAGGGCCACAAAGTTGATGAAGGGACTGGAGCATTTTTCATATGAGGAAAGGTTAAGAGAACTAGGACTGAAGGCTCAAGGGGATCTTATCAATATGTATAAAAACAATTGGCAATTGGCATAAACAGAAAGATAGGAGGTTCCCCCTCTGAACATCAGAAAAACTTTTTCACTGTGAGAGTGACAGCACTGGCACAGGTTGGGCCAAGAGGTTGTTGAGTCCCCATACTTGGAGGTATTCAAAAGCCATCTGTACATAGTCCTGGACAACTGGTTCTAGGTGGCCCTGCTTGAGCAGGGGATTGGACTGGATGACGTCCAGAGGTTCCTTCCAACCTCAACCATTCTACAGTTCTATGAATTTTAATTATTGATGACAATTTCTCCATAGGTGTGACCTAAGAAAGTTGAGGCTCAGAATGCCAAAATGCTTCCATTTTGCTGACACACATGAATAAAATTATATTCAGTTTGCTTCATTTAATGTTGATTTTGGCAGAATGAAGGACCTCAGGTTTTGGTACCATAAAGACAGAGATTTAACAAGAGCATTTCATACCGACACAGTCAGTTCCAACAAAGGGATACGGCAATTACTAAAAATGATACTGCAAGGACAATTGCCAAAGAGTACCCAGAAAATGTACATTTATAAATACTGTCATACGTAATACTATATAACCAAAGAATTTGTTGTTTATATATCCATAAAGCAGGGATATCTTAAAGCAGGGATGTCATACAGGGTTAAAATACAGCAGGGTCAAAATACTAGGAGCTAAATGAAGAAGATTAATCTAAATTCAAATATCCTCCCAATTGTAGCCCAGGAACAATACCTGAATCATATCATTCAGTTTGTGACGTTCCGCAGCAGCAAGGGATGACAACATTACTTTTTTTAATAACACTGAAAAAATGGCAAGCATAAAGCATTCAAATACGGGAATGGTTTAGGTCTTTAGGCAGCAGCATAACTAAAAACAAGAACAAGATGCTGTCTGAACACATATTCAATGTATTCCAAAACCATTAGTTTTTAAAGCAAATAGGATGTCTGTGCCAGTTTTCTGTGGTTTTACTGTGTTGTTTTGTTATCTGAAGTTTCGAAAAATTGTTGTGCAGTAATGAAAACCAAAAAAAATGTATGTGCATCCTGCAAACTCTATCCATGTATAATACAAAGACATTTGATTTGATACAGTCTTTATTTGTTACAATACTCAATAATCTGTCAATCAGCATTAAGTCTTTCTTTTGCTTTTTGGACTTTCTTAAGAGAAATCCACAGGGTGGCCGAAGAGGGGGGCTGGCCAAACTGAGCTCTGTAGTTCTGTCGTTACATCACTATCAGCATCGCAGCCAGTGAGTTCAGAGCTAGCTTTGATATGTGAAGAAATGCATTTGCATCTCTGAGCTGAAAAGGTACTACAGCTCAGCTTTCCATGCAAAGACATGCATCATTTTCTATATCCCACTTAGGTGGCCTCAAGAGCAGGCCATGGCTTTTCTTTACTAGGCATCATTTTAATTGTCTTACACTTCACCTTCATGGAGTCAACTGACTTGATGCTACTTCTAGTATTAGCATTGCAGTTGGTTTCAATCTGGCGTCTTTAAGCTACTTCTAGATGAGAGGACAGGTGAGCACTCTATCATGTTTCAACCTGAAGTTGGGGTCCACTGACGATCCAGATAGAGAAGCGTCCTGACACTGTTTTCCAACCTGAGTGTTAAATGGAATCCTATAATTTAAAAATATAGTAAGCACTTGAAATTAACTTCAAACCTTTCAGCAGCCTCAAAAGACATGCCTATGCTATTAAATGAACCAGTGTTTGTGAATGTTCCTGCGCACTGGGGTCAATCATTCATACCATAAAATTACTAGAATAGTTCCTGGCACACTTGTGGCCTCAGTGTTTTTCTCCAAGCTATTCCCGTGCAAGGCTTAGGAGGTAGCAAAGAACAACAGGGAGTTTGCATAAAAAAATCTTGTTTTGGAAGCTAAGGGAGTTTACTTACATTGCTGTTCTCAGTTATCTGCTTTTTAGCCTCGGTGCCAGAGAATCATAGAATGGTTTGTGTTGGAAGGGACCTTTAAAGGTTCTCTAGTCAAACCCCCCAGCAATAAGCAGGACATCTTCAGCTAGATCAGGTTGCCCAGAGCCCTGTCCAACCCAACCTTGAATATTTCCAGGCCTGGGACATCTACCACCTCTCTGGGCAACCTGTTCCAGTGTTTCACCACCCTCATCGTAATGATCCTGGCATGTTTCATTTGTTGATACAGACATAGGCAAAGTGACCAAGATCTGTAAGGAAGACTTCTCCTAATGATGTCCCATCAGGATTTCAAGTTAGGCAAAAGGAAGCTATAATGGAGAATGCATCTTATATAAACTTAAAATAAAATGTAAAAAACTCTGCCTTTCAGGGCTGTCAGTCAGGCACATATCTAAAGCCCTGGTATTACTCATGAAGGCAGAGAAACACAATCAAAAGAAATTCTCAACAATCCTGAACATATAAGCAATCACCACTAGACACAGATGCAAGACATCATGATTGAAAACTTAATCCTTGTAGTAAGTAGCAAATTTGCATACTGTTTAATATAAGAAATACACCAGACAATGGAAGACTGACATTTAAAATACGAAGGAGAAACAAGTGGTTTGTAACATTCACACCATATGTCTTGCATGTATTCTCAGGCTGCTGAAGAGCACTTTACACTGTCCAGGCACTTTTTCGTTAATGATCTCCAGTTCTGACTGGTCTTTCTGGAAGTAGATGTCCTCAAAATATGATGGTTCAGGGTTGCCAAATCCTGCACTTGTCTTTCATATAGACAAGTGCAGAAGTACCATTTAGTCTTAAGTTCAGTTCCCACAACCGCTCATTACCACAGTGGAATGAGGTGGGGTTTTTTTTTGTAGTTTTCTTTTTATCGTGATTCTCCGAAAACCTATTTTATAGATGGCAAGCCCTGTGTATCTTAGTCTTTTAGGGGAAAATGACTAAAAAGATCAATTTTCTCCATGGGTTTTTTGTTGTTGTTGTTTGCTTTGACATCTTCAAAGAATGCTACTTAATCGCTAACTGCTATTATTACTGATTTCCATCCCATTAGTCAAGAGAGATGCCCTGTCTCATAATGAAACAGAGAAAAGCACAAAACCCTGCAACTGTTTAGTGTTTCATGTGGCAGACTGTTATGGAAAATGATAAAACATTTTTAGATGAGTAAGAGCCAGATCCAACTCTCCTCAACATAGATCACAAAACTGCCATTGATAGCAATTGATTTTGGATCTGATCCAAAACAAGTTAAGAATACAATGGAGTGTCAACAGCCAAGCTGTATTCACTATTTGCTAACTACTCTAAAATGGGAAATAACCAGATGCATCATTGAAACAATAACTATCACAGAACTTTTGATTAACTTCTGGGTTTGCACTAAAAAGGGTTCCAATACTATTTGCACATCTTAATTATTTGGGAACATCACTTTCTGTAAAAAAACCATTACTTATAGTTTGTTGATTAAAGCCATGTCCTTGACATCAGTAAGTACTTAACTAAGTACTAGATTAATGCTGGAAAATTGCTGGTAAAAGTGATATTTTCCATAATCTATGTTGAAAACATTTCAATGCCAAACAATTAGAGGGATTCATATTTCATTATGAAAATGCTTTTAATAGACACTTTCACCTCACTCCAAAAATTGCTTGGGCCTTCATGGTAGGAAAAATATTTATTCCTTTCACAAAAGCCATTTTACCTGCTACAGTAATAGACATCCTAGAATTAGTGATGCAAACCTCATTATTTCTGTTGCATAGAAAATATGACATTTCAACATTTATCTTTTCTACCAAGACAGAGGAAGAAATTGAACGTTCCTTTTTGTGAAACATTAAAAAAAACCTCAATATGTAACAAACTACAATATTCTGAAGTTCCTTAAATTGAAAAACTTCAGTCTGATTCAAGTATACTTGAAATACTTCATTTTGAATCTGTTCATTAGTAAAGTTAATCTCCCTTGGTACTATATTTTTTCCCACAGGAAATGAAGTTTGGGGGTTTAATGCCTTTACCTTTTTAAAATGCAACCTAGATCAAACGACCTGGAGCACACATAAAGCGAGACAACAGAATTAAATAATCTTGTTTAAATGAACTTCTTAGAATGCAATACTTCATTTAGATTTTTCTGGTATATGCTTGTGTCAAAATGAAAAGCAGTATGTATGTAGAAAATCTTCAGTGACAAATTTATTCCTATAGAAAATTTGCTCTGCAAAAAGTGATTATTTTTTTTTAATTCTTTACTGTGATGCTAAATTATACAATATATTTTTCAGAACTAGACTTCTAGAACAAGAGCTGGGAAGTGAGATTCTATTCTTGGAACTCCCATTGGCTTCTTAGATAATTTGGGTGAGCTATTTTTCTATTTCTGACTTGGTTTCTTTACCATAATGAATATTTTGTATAAGAATTACATAAAATTTTAATAGTAAAATAATTGTCTTAAAATTGGGGTGGTGTTATCTAGTTAGGTCCATGTGATATATAGAAATTGTTTTGTATTATGGTCTTTATTAATTTTTACATCTTATTAATAATAGATTGTTGCTCATGAGAATATTAAAAAAAATACGTTTACTTCAAGCAGTTTTGTTTAACATTTGACAAAAATCTTTCAACTAACAGAAAAGATTGCTTAAAAAAATAGGAATACCAGTATGAGTGACTGCTATCACCCTTTGGATTCTACACTCAAAGTATCATCCTCCCTACTCTAAAAGTAACATCTCTAACTGCAGACTGCTGCTTTGGACTCAGGCTGCACTTTGAACAGCTGACTCCCTGTTCAGGTTCACTGCCTACCAAAATAGCCAATCTTCTGTGGGAAACACTATCAAAAGCCTGTTGATTATTTTCAGGAAAGTCATGAGAGCATCACACTAATAGTTTATAGAAAAAAATTTCTCCTTTTATGCTCCTGGGGATATATGTATAGAGTAGTAGTTTAACAGCAACAGCTTTATTTCCAAACCACAACATCCCCATAATATCAGGCAAATTGGTTCACTAAGCTTTCTGAAATCCTTTTCTTTGATGATATTCCCTTCCCAACTGATAACTTAGTTTAAAACATTTATCAAGACACAGAAAAAAACCCCCAACATTTCCAGTGTAAAAGAAATAATAGGAAGATTGTATAAAATGTGAACTTTAAAAATAAGCTGCCCTTCAGTTACATGATTACAACTTTATTCTACTGTATGCTAGCTAAATCTCAATGGCCAATGTCACAAATTTTCAGGCAACATCATTTTAGACTGCACAGCTCCACAGAATCAACTATTACACACAACACAAAAATAATACAACTGCAAAAAAACTATATATAAATATAAAACCATTTAGGTATATATTTCTTGAATTAGCATATCTTAAATTGAGCAGATACAGAAAAAGGTTAAATGAAAGAAGAATGTTTCCAATCTACACAGGCGCATACCCTATTCAGAGAAAGATTCCTAACCAAAGTCTGTTCCAGAAGTTTTTATAATTCATTTGTACTGTCTCTGCCTTGAAGCAAGGCAAGGAGAGTCTAGAGCTGATGTGGAATCATGAGGACTCTAGTAATTCTGAGTGATACCTGCTATGGATTTCTCAAACCCTTTCTGCTCTGAAAGGAAAGGTAAAGGTAAAATTTAGAAACTAAACAAGGAACATACACTGCAGATTTCTTTTCATGGATATTTCTTATCCTTCTGTTCTTGGCAAAACTCTGTCTTGAAATGAATGTGAACACTGAATTTTACTCATAATTTGCACATTCTCTACTCCAGATAGACAAAAGACATTTCTGTTCTATCTCAAGAGACTTACAGACAGATTCAGGAAAGGACTGAATTACATGCTTACATCTTCTCTTGTCCTGGATGCCATGAGCCGACAAGCGTTTTTGAATGAAATATTTGTTAATGAAAATCAAATATTTGCCTCCAAAAATCTTAATAAAAACCCAGATGAATTAATACCTTGACAGTAATCTTTCAAATAAAAGTAGACCTAGAAGCATCATAAACCAGTAGTAAGTAATGATTTTAGGTGACCAACCAGAGTTTTTATAGTGATCAAAATTTTCCTCAAAGGGCAGAACTGTGTTCTGGAATTTAGTGCTCCTAAAAGAATCCAAAATTAGAAAAAATGATAAAAAACCCCCAACCATAAACAGTGAAATATTTGAAATGCCCATGTGTATAAAAAATTCCCCTTTGGGATGCAACTACAAGTCTGAGTGTCACACTGAAAACAAAACTTACCCAATAAAAGGAAGTGGATTATTTAATTTTATCCCAGATGTCATTCAGTCTGACTATTCATATTATGAAAATTATGAGATCTTTATAACCTCCTCAATAAAGTACAGTCTTATTTTTACTCTTATTGTAAATTCATAAAAGTTTCAAAGTAACCATTCAAAATCTTACCCATCATGCCTTTGAAACAAACCTACAACAGTATAAGGAAAGCATTACAAGGATGTTGGTATGGAGAGATGAAAGTATTAGGACTATGATCAACTGGATTTGACAAAACACAAGGTGTAGGATTATCTTTGATAGTTCAGAGCTTCTTAAAATGATTCAATAGAAAGACATTAGGCTAACAAAGCTATGGAAAAGCAGAGGATAAAAGCAAAACCCTGAATAAATACAGCAGCTCCTTTTGCTTTTACAGGCTTTTATCCTAAAAGTATTTGCAAACTCTAGAGCATGAAGTACATGGTCACTGTACTCAAGCACCAATGAGAAGAAAATGTACAAGTCTGAAGACTGAGTCATAAGGATACCAGCCCTTGAGCAATCTCAGCTCTAAATACTAAGTTAAAGGTGTGCAGTCCTAAAAAGGATACAGTCCTGTATATTTGCTGTGAACATAAATCAAATGAAAACTACTTCAAAACCCCAAAAAGGAAAAATAGCTAGATATGCAAACAGTCTAAGTTCAAATAGCAAACTGGGATATTCAAGGACAATTTTTGACATGCAGATAATGTATTCAGCTGTGGGTTTTTTTGAGATTCACGTCTGATAACAAAAGAAATGAGTTCATACACCCTGTGCAAGTATCTGTTTCCCTCCCTGGTCTTGTAGCATGCTCACTGACTCGTATTACCTCTTTTTATCTCTTAAAAACCCCCTCTACCTGCCTATGAGAGAGCTCACTCATGGAAGATGATCAAAAGTCTAGTTTTGGAATATGGAGTGTGGATATCTCACAAAAGTGAACTCACTATACACAGTTTATGGAATTAAATATATTATATTGTGTATCTGGAAAAAAGGAGAATGCAGCTGCATTCAATGAAGAGATGGGTCCATTCATGATAAGAAAACAGCAAAATTCAGAGATCTGTAGAAATTTAAATAGATGTAAAGTTCACATAAGTTGCACTCTTTGCTGTCCCCCAATTCACAGACTGTATCAGAGTAACATCAACAGAGTCCCTGCTAAGAGAATACTCTCAAGCCAAACAAAGACCACATTGATCATACAATAGAAGATGTATGGTAACCCTCACAGTGTAAGCAGGCCAAGTAAAGCTACACTAGCTCTCTAGTAAATCCACCCAAGCCTATATGTGCTTTAGATTTAACCTGTGTCTGCGCATCATCAGTCTGTGCATTGCTCTAGGAGGTCACATGGAAAACAATTCACTGAAAGATACAAAGAAGTATTATCATAAAATTTGATATTTAAAGTATTTTTTATATTCTACTGCCTTAGTCTGTTATTTGCATCAGCCTTGACACCTTAACATTTAACTTCAGGTAGGCAAACAGTTCTGAAAAACTCTATGAATATAAGGGAGTGTAAGACAGCACAATTTTCAGTTTACACATCTTCTCTGAGTTTTGCAGATAATGTGCTGTATTAAGTATGTATTTGGTAGTTAAAGAAAGTTTCCTCATAACATTAAAATCTCCTTGAGCTCAGAGGTATAAGTTCAAATGAGAACAAAAGGATTATTTGCTGGGTTCCACAATCCAATCCAGTGTCTTAGAAAAAGTGTCATTTTATTCTCCTCTATGCAATTAATTGTGAAAGAGCAAGGGTGGAGGGGAGGTATTTCCTGCTAATCCAAATGTATGGAGCACTTCAACCTGGAATGTCCAGAAAATACCATCCAGGAGGGAGATAAATGGATTGGACTCCTTGAGTACTGAGATCTAAGTAGCCCACGAAGTGACACACCGAGTTTCTGCATATAAATTAGACATGGATCAGATTTTCAGATGAATTCAGGTAAAGTGAAAATATGATCTACTTTGCTTTCACACTGATTTGTGTGGTTCAGCACTAACAGTCTGATCATAATCTAGGTAAAATTATCTCTGCAGACAGAGAAGATGCAGCTCAAGGCATCCGTCTCTGGCTTGTTATGTTCAAAGTAGTGCTATAGGAAAAAGAACACACTATGTATAGGGAGCCTAACAAACAGATATTACTCTAGTTACAGTAACAGTAACAATTCTAATTGAAATTAATACAGCAAAACCATTTTAAACTGTGCCTGTGTTCTTTACCTAGGTGCATATTTTTCTTATGTTTTTAACTTCAGCCATGGCAATTGAACTCAAGAGAAAAGCATCCTAGCTTTTGTTTTTCCCATATTGAGATATGGTAATAAAAACCCAAAACAAAATCCAAACAAAGCCAAGCTATGCATTACACAGCTAACAATACCCATAGGACTGAAATAGATTGTTCAACCTGCTGTTCTATCTATGGGGAAAGAAAAAAAAAAAAACAAACACAAAAAACCTGCAGCCATGACTGCCATGAATAGCTATCTTTGTCAACCCAACCAAACTATCTCCTGGAGGAGTTTCTGGTGATATTCCAGCTAATTAGCAGCATTGTTTCTTTCTCAATACATTTTGCAGTATCTTTTATGAATGACTTTACTACTAGGTAAGAATATTTTACTTGGTATGCTTACGGAACTGTTCAGTGATCCAATAGCCTTGTTTCTTATCCCTGGGTTTCATCTCTTTTTTAGAGCAAATACATAAAACTAGATATTTTAACTGAAAACAAAATCAAGCACTTGCACCTAAATTTTTCTCTCTCTCTTTTTCTTCTTTCCTTTCAAAATAAATGTCTATTAGAATGCATCTATTACAATCATCCCTTACCGGTTTACATTCTGGCTTATACAATTAGCTCTACCTCACTTCACCAAGAGCTACTTAAGTACAGACAGCACTTAGTCAATGATCCTGTGTTTTAAAGCTTTTTCCCCCCTTGCATTTTTTTTCCTCCTTTTTACTGTGCTATACTCCTCTCTCCCCTTTAGATGTCACTTTTCCCAGAGGAAGCTTTGGAGAGTTACACTGCAGGAACCCCTATGTCAGAAGCCCAGCCCCAAGGCTTTGGTTCCCAAGAGCTCATGTAGCAGTAGAGCGGGCATCTAGTGTGGGGTCAGGAGAGTGGTGGAATTTGCTCTTCTCCTATTTCTTGTCTCCCCTACAGGTGTGCCTGGCCTTCTGCCCTTTCCCTCAGTTCACAGAAAAACCTGCCAAAAAGACCAAACACCTTGACTCAACCAGGTCACAGAAAAGAACAGAAAACTGTGACCTCTGATGTCCTCAGACTATGACCAGAAACTGAAATCACACTGCAGCAACCCTGAGTTTTTAACCTGGGCCCCACTTCTTCTTGGATTGCTTCAGGGGCTGCCTCTTTTCTTTCTGTCTCTCAGATTTTGGGCTAACAAAGTGAGCCACCAGCACCTCTGCTGCCTCCTCTTCATACCAAAGTTTGTCCACCTGGAGTTGCAGCCTGACAGCAAGACCAAGGCAAAAACCTCACTCTTCCCTTTCCTCAGGTTTTCAGTGAGCCTCCATCACCTGAACTGCTAATAAAATAAACCGAAATAAAATCAAATGAAATCAAGTCAAATCAAATCACACAAATAGCTGGAAGACTTGACACAAGCTCTGCCTTCCTAGTCTTCTGCTGTCACCCCTTGCCACCTACAGAGATGCATTTGCAGAGGGTAGCTCACCATGTCACTGTGCCTGGAATCACCAAGAGGTTTGCCCACCTTTTCCACCACTGGTTACCCTCAAAAGCCCGTCATGGGCAAAAGGGACCTTGTCATGCCTCTGGTACTAACAAAGCACTGCTGGTGCAGCTGATGTGCTCACAGTTTTTACAGTCCACATTATCAAATACAAAAACCCCTCGATAACCATGCAATTGAAATTATTGTAAAAATCACTCCCTTCCTACTCCCTCCTATTCTCCGCCCTCGGCTCTAGGTTATGTCCACCCTTTCAGGGCTCCTGGGGGCCTGAACATGGGCTGTGTCCGGCTTCCTCCAGAGGACCGGTGCGTGTTTGCACAGAAAAGCAGGTGGGGGCGGCAGGGGGACTTACAGCAAATTGCCATCCTCAGCCCTTCACCAGGGAGCATGCCATGTTCATGAAGGGAGTTTCTTCCACCTCAGTCTTGGGCCCGCTTGAGTTTATTTCCGTACATTCCCTCAGCATGCCCCACATCACTGATAGCACCACGCAACCCCTGCTCACCCTGGGGAAGGGGAGAGTCACTCACCCCCAGGCAGTGGGACAGCCAGCACCATGCAGGCCAGCACAAGGCCCCGTGAGGCTTCTGCTAGTAATAGCAAAATCACATTTACTGGGCTTCAGGGTCTCTCTCAGTTGGCTAGCTGGCAGTAAGGTGCAGAGAGGGGAAAGAGAGAGAACGATGATGGTAATTGTAGGGTTGGAGTACAAAGAATGAATAAAAAAAAATCTTCGCTAAATGCCAGCAGGTGCATTTTTCCTACTGTAACACCACTGTCCTTCTTTGGATGTATTAATACACTGAAAATTTGGTAACGTATTATGAAATTCATTGGAACTCATAATTGCTATATTGTGTTACAGTTCCAGCATTCTCCATCTCGGAATGTTTTTAATGACAACAAACCATTGCAGCTTTTTGTATATGGAAATCCTGTGGAGAGACAGTCCCATCATGAGAAAGGTGGCTGATGTCCTACAGTCCTTATTTTCCTAACTTTCCTAACTTTCCCAGCCCGTTTTTTTAGAGAAGATGGGGAGAGATGGAATTTTTTTTTTTTTTTGTCTCTGTTGCATCAGCAGAAGTGTAAAGCTTTCATTTCCTTCTCAGTGTTGTGGAAACACATTGTGTCTAGAAACTTAACACTGCACAAAATACAGGGGTGCTTTCTCATAAAGTCTACCTGATGGTCAGTGCACATAAAGAGTAAAGACCCAGCAAGAGACTGATTCACCCCCAGGTCAACATGGAGAAACAGGAATCTTAAGCTTCTACCATTCATGTGTATTTTATATCTTTTTATCCTTTTCAAGGAGGAGGACCAAAGAATTGAAATAGGAGCAGGATCCTATGTAAGAAGCTAAAGATAATTTAATAAATAGATATCTGTTCATGACATGGAATCTTGGTCTGGCCCCAGTCATTTGTCTTTTCTGAGTTTAAATGATTTTCCCCCAGCCCTTAGAAAAGTTGTAGACTGTTGCTTAAATCCATCTCTTGATCAGTTTTTAATCATTTGCTGCTTCTGTTAACTTCTGTCACAAGGGACTTTTAAAAAACCTGTCTCTCTTTTTTAAAAGCACTTCTAAAAGTTCTCATTGAAAGAACAAGCAGCACATATGAAATTTCAAAGAATGTATCTATTTTCTCAGGCTCAATTTATTTTTACAATATATATGTAAAAAAATCTGTTCTTCCTTCTCCTAGATTAAAAGGAATCAAACACTTTAATTATCTGAAGAGGAATTTAATGATGAATGAAAAATTACAATTATTAGTGGCTTTTTGCACTGAATTTCTGACTCTCTTGGTCACTTCAAGGAATGTTATTTAGCAAGAAGACCAAGCAATATGCTATTACAGAAGTTGAACAAGGACATCAATCCAGTTTTAGTTCAGCGATAGGGTAATCTACGTGTATTCACATCCTGGAATTTTGTAGCTGTTAGATAGCTCAGGTTTGATTAATGAATTATGAATGTTTTAATATGCTATGCAGGAGCAGTCCAAATTCTCTCAGTTAAAGTCAGAACTACCTCAGACATATCACAGAACTATCATTTCACATAAAAGCCCTCTAACAGATGAATGAAAGAAACTGAGCTGAAAATCTGCCTTTGTTCTGAAACTTCGTTTTCAAATGGACCTTAATGGTCATCAAAGCAGTTTAAAGAAAAAAACTATGAGCTGAAAATAGAAATGAAAAAAGTCAATGGAAGATTTCAAGTTTTTGCTGAACTGACCCCAAGTTTAAAAAACAAACTGATAATGTGTATGGGGTTTTTTTGTTTGTTTTTTAAAGGTATAAATTAATCTAACTCAAGTGTACACAAAAAAAATCTCTTTTCTTTTTCTTTGGTGCGCAGATAGACCAGTTTAAACTAGAAAGGTTATCATTTATATAACAAACTATTTTACTGTATGTTATTGAATTTTTTCTATTTTAGAATAATTTTTTAACTGAGCTAACTTTTTTGTTTCTGGACTTGGGGAAGAAGACATGTTCAAATGCTTCAAGTTAATATACAGCTTTCTTAAAAAAATATGAAACTCATTTCAAATCAGAAATACAACCACCTGTGTTCCAGAGTCAATGAATTAGGACATTAGGGCATGCAATGCCATTACTTTAGTTTACTTTTTACAGAAAATAGCACCATGAAGAACTGTGGGTTGAGTAAGACTTAGTGTGATCAGAAACAAACTATATATGGAAATAATCCCTGAAAAATGAGTTAGAAAGTTAAATAAAATAAAAAGCCATTGATTACTACAAGGCTTTACACGGCCTCAGTAATTGGCACATAGAAAATGCAGCGTGTTAGAGCATGATCAGATTGACTATGTCAGACGCTGCTGATCCTGGTACTACTGTTTCAGTTCTCCTGGTTTATTTACCTGACCACTCTCCATCTCACTTCATGAAACAATCTAAGATAAGGACAAAAAACAAAACAAAAAACAGAAGCACCCTTGCACTGAGTGCAATACGAACATGTGCAAATAATACAAATCTGTTTTAGCTAACAAGGTAAATAAAGTCTATTCAAAGCTATCATAAAAGCAACCCTTTTACAGTCAATCAATTTTCTGACCATAACTGCCCCTTAGGGTTCAAAGAGAGTTTCAAAGGTTTTTTCTTTTTTGCTTTTGGTTAATCAATAAAGAGGTATTACTAAGAAGAAAATGTATCTTTGAGAGGTTTGCACATGGCTTCTGGCTCAAATGGAAAAATACCATTTTTTAATAACATCAATTCAAAGAGTAAATTTATGTTTCTAAACTAATATACTTAATATATTTTTAACAGAATGCCTAATCTGTGTGTTAAGATTAAATCAAGTTCACTATTTTTAAATTTCATACATGCTGCGGACTATCATACATTTTTCTCTGTACCTTTATAAATAGGAATATAGCCCGAGGATCTAATCATCCTCTAAGCCTTTCAAATAAGGCTGTTTGTGTGGATGATTTGTTCTGAAGGGAAGTTTTTTCTGCACCTTGATGTGTGCTGGTTAGTGTTAGATGGTGAAAGGGTGGAAAAAAGCTGAGCTGCAGAGCACGACAGCATGATGCATAAGTGGAGTTTGTTTCACCAGGGGAATGGGTAGCTGCAATTATTCCTGTGTCAGTCTTACAAGATAAATTATATTATTTGTACACTTCAAACAAGATTTATCTCTTTACTACTGTATTTTAAAAGCCTAGTTTAATTGCTCATTTTTTAATTCTTCATGTGTCATGCCAGCTCCATACACAAACCAGATGGATATAAAATGTAACTCATTCTACAGCCAGTCAGGTTCCTTCAACCAGAAATATCAAATTTAAAGTACTTATGAACCATTAATTCTTCTGTAATAATATGTAAACATCCTATCATCTACTCTGGCAACTTACAGAATACGCTTCACATAAAATCGAAATATAAAACTGATGCTAAAATGGACTTTCTTAGAAATCTGGTAAGAAATTATTTGGTTTGAGTAACATACTTAAATCAGCTGCTTTAACTTTTTTCTGATACTTTTACATTTTTGTTCAAACACAATATCATATTTGAGTCATATCTTTGTTTCAAACAGGCTTAATTTTAATTATTTTCTATTAAATTAACTACTGGACTCTTTATTGGTGCTAATTTCACACTACTCTTTGCATGCAGGTGTGACTTTTGCTTTCTCCATTCTCTGAGAATCGTACCCTAGTAAGGTCTGCATTTCTGAGCAGCACAGTCAAAAAGTAAGGAATAATCCATGCATTCGCACACACAAACAAACTATATTCCTGGCAGAACCTCAGACCCTCCTGGCTTCCACAGAATCCTACTGTCTCTTCTGCATGATTTTCACTGGAGATTGTTCCCAAGATATTCAGCACAGGCATCCACACCACATCATAGAATCACAGAATCATTTAGGTTGGAAAAGACCTTTAAGATCACTGAGTCCAACTATAAACACTGCCAAGTCCACCACTAAACCATGTCCCTAAGCACCACATCCACACATCTTTTAAATACCTCCAGGGATGTTGACTCAACCACTTCCCTGAGCAGCCTGTTCCGATGTCTGATAACCCTTTCAGTGAAGAAATTTTTCCTAATATCCACTCTAAACCTCCCCTGGTGCAAGTTGAGGCTGTTTCCTCTCATTCTGTTGTCTTATCAATTCAAGCAAAACTCATTTAGCAGTGAGAGATTAGGTTATGTAGTTATTAGGTCCAGAAACACATAGCACCAAATTATCAGATGCTTTCTTAGGCTGCTTCTGAGAAATTTCAAGAATCAATAAAAGGGATGAACTGCTTCCTGTTCTTTTCTACAGATCAACCTATGTCCATAAAACTTTACTCTGAAAAGTCCTTCAATTCTCAACCTCTCTCGGCAACTGAATAGCTACTCCAAACCAGGAACACCGATCAGATAGTCTAAGCAGACACTGTAGACAATATTATTCGTACATCTCTTTTCCATTGCTTGTAAGAAGACCCATCTCCTTGCTTTCTTAATCTTAAACAAAATCAGTAAATCATGGCAAGCAATTCCATAAAGTGGAACTTCACAAAGAAAAGCGACAATAGCGAGATGGAAAAGCACTCAGAACAATTCGCAACATCCACAGTCTTCTCTCAGATCACCTAGACTGAGATTAGAAAGTAGATTCATATCCTTCACATGCTTTAAGTTTTCTTCAGAATATCTCTAAACACAATTTATCTGTGAACAACCAAGATGGTGCCTTAACTCATCAGACAATGACCTAACCAAGCTGTGTCATACAGCAGATAAACAAAATGTAGATGATCTTGGTCTCACATAAATATCATCTGCCATGGATTGCCACCCATTGACTGAAGAACTAAAACGTAGTTCAGACAATTGTTCAATTTCTTTTCTCATGACAAGGTTAATTTTAGTCTTTGTCTTTGTTTGTTTCACAGGCAGCTTCCCTTGTGAGATGAAGCTTTATCAGAATTCAGTTCATATATTTACGTATAACTTTCAATATTAAACAGATGAGAAATGAAAGATGTACCTAATTTCCAAATGCATTCTGTAAAATGTATTTAATATCTGCTAATATTAATGTTTTAAATTACATTTAAAGATAGTGCTTCATTTTAAAGTGCCTGAAATCTTTCTCCATAACACAACTCTTCCTGAGGTATAAAGAATAGGAAATACTTGCTGAAATGAAACCAAAAGCCTTTTATATGACTTTCTAGAAAAAGAAGAAGACAGAGAGAGAGAAAAGAATGAAACAGAGAGTCAGAGGGATTTTCACCATAGACAAGGTGAGAATACTCACCTATTATGTGGCAAATGCCAACTTCAGGTCCCTTAATCTATTGGTCTTTCAAATCCTAAATGAGAGCTCCCTTATAGCCACTCTGGAATACTTTGGGGTCAGTATCTCCCAGCTGCCCTCACTGAAGCTGTTCAGATCATTCTATTCATATAGCTAACAATATTTGCGTCATTTAAAATTTGATGAATCATTAATAAAACGGCTCTTTTAAAAAGCAAATAATTCTATTTAAATACATTTGAAAAGAGAATCTGATCTTGCATCACTATGTGTAATAACAATTACAAAGAGAATCTGATCTTGCATCTCCCACATAGTAGGGGAGTGAAGCTGTTCTCTTTTTGATCAAAACGTTACAACCTGGATTTCAGAAAAATTCTCAAAATAGTTATGCTGGCATGAAAAGGATTTTGCTTTGATGAAAAGCACATTTTCCAAGAAGAAAAAGCATGCAAAACTCACAAATGTATATTTAGTAAAAAAAAAAAAAAAAAAAAGAGAAAGAAAAAAAAATAGAGGGGGAGAGAGACCAGCTGTTTAACTGATTCAATGAATATTTATAAACTGCTATGTTAGATGTTGCAGCATATAAAATTAGGAACCCATGCTTCAGAAACAGTGTTACAGTGTTTGTTATTGTCTTAAAAATTGGCAATACTTCAGATTACACAACTGAATGTGATGGATAAACACAGTAGTAGTATTTTAAAGTAACATGTCTAAAAAGCATTCACTCTGAACTAATGTGTCTATCCATGTGCTTCTTAATGATTTTCAGAGTAGACATTAAAAAAAAAAAAAATTACCTTAAGGAAAAAGAAATACTATAAATGTCTTCATAAAATAAAGTCCACTTGAGTAAGCATTAAACTAGATAAAAAGCACAAACTTGTCTTCTACATTGAAAAAACTTCCATTTCTACAGGCTTCTGATATCATTTAACATATTATGATCTGTGGTGAACTTTTGGGGATAATTTCTGAAACATCAGAGTGGCAGAGAACATGCATTAACTAAAATCTTCTGAGAAGTAGCACCGTAATAGATGTTTACAATTAGGAGTATTGTTTTGCAATGAAAAAAGTGATTACAATCCAATCCTATTTTACCAGTGCAATGTTTGTATGAGATAAGAATTGACTTTTAGAGAAGGTTGGTTCTGTTTTACTTAAACCTTCCTGTATTCAGATATCAGACTCAGATACACAAGGGGGTCTTTTTCATACTATGTCATGTGTGATTTCAATTACTTTGTGGAGATTCTTCTGCACCAACACAGTTAGTGCAGAGCATCTATACAAGTAGTAACAACTGAACTTGAGAGTGAAAACTGAATTCCAGCTTTCTAAATTAAAGATGTATAGTCTATACTGGAGGAGGGGCGAGGAGGAAAAGACTACTGTGTTCTGGGATGTAGTGTTTGCTGTCCATTTGGTACACTGAGCTAAAAATAAGGAATCTGGAATTACATTCCTAGGAGGAGTTCCTACGGAAGTGAAAGAAGGCACCTTGATGCATTCTGGATTGGAAGAATAAGCTTCTCTTTTGACTCAAATGGAAACAAAATTATTTTAATTCAGTTTTCCCCAATGAAACATTCCCTCAAACCATTTTTCAGTAAAATCTATTTCTTGACTTTACACTCCTGTGAAAATAAGAAATAAAACTTCCAAGTTTTCTAATTGATTATACATATGCAATTGATGGTCCTGCAGAAAAGAGGGACAGTCTGCTGAACAGAGTGAGCAACTGCACTGTGGCATCACAGGGACAAAAATTTGACAGTATTTGTAGGTGCACTAGGTACTAGAAAGACATAAAAAGTGCCCCCACACTTAGCAAGTCCTTTTTTGTCCTGGAATATTGGGTTCCCTAAAGTTGGCAGTTCTTAGTGAATTGACTGAGACATTACGACAAACCTAAGCTGGAGCACTTTCTTCAGAATTCTAGGGAGTTGCTCAGAGTCAAAGTAGGGTGAACAAGCCCCTGAGTGCTCTTGAGTTTGCTGCCATTAATCCCCATTAGATTTGCACTGAAGAACAAGTCAAACAATATGCTGCTGAGCTGACAGAACATATCAAACTGCCTTAAGCAAAGAATTCAGTGTAGCTGATGATACTATAAGATTGTACTTAAATGTTGTAGGATGCTCACTTCCCAGACCAATGGAACTGTAAAACTGTGATTTAAAAGTTTTGTTAGCTTGCTGTGTTACCAACACAGGGTGTTAAGAAGTTAGAACAGTTCTCTTTTTAACATTTAGTGGTCACTAAGGATAAGAAAAGATCAAAAATTGCCCTTGTGTTCTGCTGTACAAAGTCAATAGCAAGGCCAGAAGACCATGGAAACAGAAAAGAAAATAAAGGAAATGATTAAAGAGAAAGAAGCCATGCTGATGAAAAGGTGTCAGGGAGGCTACGAAAACAGTTTTGCTGAGTTGCTATAAGACACCACAAAAAGAAAGGTAAGACGTTAGAGTAGAATTTGCTATGGTCTAAAGGCTAAACAGGGCAGAATTTGCTGAAGCATGTGCAGAAATATAAATACAGAGAGATTCTCACCATGGCAAACCCTCCAATTTCACTCCTGACTACCATCAAGAAAGTGCAGATACAGGGAAAGAGCAGAAAATGAGCAAGTAAGAGGGCATCTTGTAAATGTTAGCTTGTTGTGGATATTCACAGAACAGTTCATCCACTATGCTTCTTGTTTATATATTCCCTCACAATTCCGTATACTTCAAATATACAGAGATGCCAGACCACTAGATTTAGATATAAAAGCTTATCCACTTTGGATAAAGACGGTTTAGAAAGAAACCTGGACCCATGTTGAAACACAAACCAGTTTTACCAAATTTTCATATTAATTACTGTATTTCTGGAATATAGAAAATATGGAAAAATATGGAGCCTGTCCTTAAGACAAGCCTGTGATTACACATTAAATAAGGGTGTAGCTAATACAGAAAGCTGTCATCACAGACACATCTGCTGCTTGTCCCTTATCCTTCATAATCTTCTAGTACTTTTGAAGAGGTAAAAAATCACAAAATATTTTAATTTATTTGGTCTTATTTTTCCAGTGATAGAAAATTTGCATCTAAAATGTTGTCTTATTTTCAGGTTACAATATCACTCAATAAATCATGACCTTCGAATGCTTACCAACCTACGGATCTTACATTAATAAAGAGAATAATCTCAATGCAGATGCTTGTTTCTTTGCAAGGTTTTTAAAGAATCTCATCCTTTTATAGTTCATTTAAAATGTAGGCCCACTGAAATAAGATATAATTTAAATGGATTCTTTTTATTTCAACGTAAGATCTTACTGACATCCACTCTTTTGAATGTTTGTGGGGAATGTATCTGGTTATCACAAAGGTACATCTCTACTAAGTAATTATGTGTACTTGCTAGGAACTTTAGCCTAAATTATTTTTTAATTAAGTTTAAAAGGAAAGAAAGTTATTGAATGAAAACATGAATGCAATACAAATATCAGCTGTTCTCAGCATGTTTAAATCTGAACTAAACGACATCCTACAAAATCTGTGAATCTTAAGAGAGTGCACCACAGGTGAAAACAAATATTTTCCCTAAGCAAACAATTCAGCATCAGAGATCTTTGAATATTTATGTTCCATGGGATAACCAACGCTTCCCATGTTTTCTCCAAAAAAGGCAGAACAGTTTTTTTCAAGCACAGATACAATATAGTACATAGTAAAATTGCACCCAAATTTTATTTTAAGTCATGGGGCAGTTAGCCACAAGAATTGCTTTTACTGCCTTCTATAATGTTATATATTACAAAATTAGAGTGCTGTTGTATTCTTTTAACAAAACTGAGTCTTGGAACACACAGTAAATACAACATATACCCCGTAAACATCCACGTATGATTATCTCCACATACACTCTTAACAATTTCAGCTGTCCAAATAATTTTCGTCCTGGGTAATTCCTGTAGTAGTTTTTTGCCCTTTTATTAATTCTTCACATGAATGAATTACTGGTTTTTGCCACAGCAGTTTTTTCTTTGGCTTCTCTGTTCAACATCTACTATTTGAGAAATATTAGTTAACAGCTAGCAATACACATACCTACTGTTTAACAAAATTATAGCCACACCATTATAGTTAAAGCTATGTCAATACTTCTGCAATAAAAACTGCTTTTCCAGCATTTATAATTCATACATAAAGAAAAAATACTTCTGGGCTGAAGCTCAGCATATAAGGTCATAGCCCACAACAAATTTGTTTTACCAATTTTCAAACAAATTGATTCTGCCATTTTGAGTGCTGCAAGTGTAAATCAAAAGAGATTTACCTGTTTAAAGCTAAACACTGTTGGCCATATACTTATCTGTAGCAGCATCAAGATTTCTATGGCCTTTCATCAGGAACAAACTTAACCTTCAACCTAAATTGCAAATTATTGATTTTATATATAAATATACATATATATACATATTCACACGCATAATAGACAGCTTTGTGATCCCTACAGCTGACATATCCCTTTGAAGGCTAATTCCATTACAGAACATCTCCACAGATGCACACTGACTTATATGAATTAGAGATGTGACCCATATTTTATGTCTGTCCTGCTGTGAAGGTGCAATTTTCCAAAGGAAGCTTAAGCACAAAATGCTCCACCCCTTTTGTTCCAATCTCACAGCTGTGGCCAGCTGTGGCCAGTCTGCCCTTGAGTGACAGCATGCTACCTGGCTGAAAATCTCTAGGCTTGCTGGGCTTTGTATGCTCAGGAAACTATAAATGGGCTCATCCTTCAGGCTGTGCTTGCAGACTCTGCATGCACAGCAGGCCCATTAGGACCTCCATGAAGACTCCTACTTATCTTGAACATATTTAAAAAACTAAAAGCAGATATTTATAATCAGTCTAGTTTACTTCTGTCATCACACAGCATTAAGTTGTACAAATGTAAATGTCAAATAAATGCTTGTTCCAAATATAATTTTCTCATTTTCTAAACTGATACATATTAATATTCCATAAGTGCTGGGAAGATGAGCCCTTTTACTACTGCAATGGGTTTAATAATATCCTTGACCTAATTCAGCAATTGCCACTGACAGCAAGGCTAACACAGTTTCTTATTTTTATTTCAACTGAGAAAATTCTTGTCTTGAAAACAGAGTCAACCCATATTATTAATTTCTAGTATTGAAGGAAGATTTGTCAAGAGTCTTTCAAGGGGTCAACTTTCCTTTTAGTGGAAATTTGCATAGGATGGCTTGCCAGTAACTGCATGCCTTCGGAGAAATTTGTGCATCAGACTGAGAATGAAATGGCATCTTATGCTCCGTAGGACACTGCAAACTTCTTCTTCTACAATACCGTTTAAGAAGTAAAAATCACCTCTGTGTTACTTCAGAGACGTAATTATGATGTCAGGACATCAGACACAAAGCACACAAGTCCAGCTGAAAATGTAACATATGTGCTAAGTAATGTGGTTTGGAAACACCTTTTTCAAGTCATACTCTGTCTTGAAAGCAAGACGAGTGTTATAGTGGCTAATTCTGCAGTGATTGAATTGTTCTATTTTATTACAATATTTTTTTCAGCCCTGTTTCAACTCAATAGTTGCATATAGTTATTTTCAGCTTAAAGCTACCTTCCTTCAGCCAGTTCTTTGCATTTTTTTTCTCTCTATGCCGTAGTGCATTGAAGCATTTCAACAACTACTGAAGTTTAGCAAAACTGCTGTTCTCATGATATTCTGGAAGACTGGCAGAAAAACCTATGAAAAATCAACAGTGGAAAGATGTGTGTATGATGGTCTTGAATGATGAGATGCGTGAATATATTTGTACTCATGGGATTTCACTGATTTTCAGCTTTTGAGCCTTTACATTAATTTCTCTCATCCTCTGTCTTTTCATTTGTCCAAGCCTTTTTAGATCACCATTCGTCGCTTGGAAAAATGGTTGCACTTTGCTTTCTGTATATTTTTATTTGTCATTTATTACCATTGTAAGTAATGATTACAAAAATATTTGAATTTGGTATGCCCAGGGAGTCAAACGAAGTTTTGAATCTAGTTGAGAACACTTTCTAATGTCCTGGTCCTTCCTCATCTTCTCCAGTACAGAGATATTAATTCTATTCTTGTAGTCTGTAACTGGCTTGCTTATTGAACAACCTGTTCAAATACCTTCTTTTCTGCCTCAATTATTCACATGAAAAATGTGTTTACCCTGTTTATTAAGTACACTGGATGTACCAATGTTAGAAGCAGTATTATTATTTTTATGGTAAGCAAGCAGACAGACTACATATCTATTCATCACTGGGAAATTATTTACAGAAGTTTAGATGCTTTTTCAAGAGCATAAAAAATGATAGGTCAACAGGAATTGGGCTTTGCCTAGCCTTCTAAGCTGGTACCTCCTTTTTTAATATAAGAATCCCAAATGCTGCAGCAATTACACATTAATTGTACAACAGGCTGGGCTGTTTTATTCCAGAACACTAAGCTCTGGCATGGTTCTCAATAAGAGGCAACTTACTCCACTATTGGGAATACAGTCCTGGAAGTTTGTCATCACATATTCACAAATAATAAACCCCTATGATCTCTGTTTTTATTGTATTCTAGGCAGAAGGTGCAGACTCTGTAAAACTTTTATTGACTATTGGGAGGTCTGAAAAATTAATGAATTTTACAATTAATCATTAGTTAAATATATAAGGACATATTTACTGAAAATTGTAAAGACAATTAGCAAACTGAAATCTTGTGGACTCTCCCTCCTTTGCAAGAGGAGGGAGAAAATTTAAATGACCTCTTTCTTTCTGGAACTACATTTGCTATTATTTCAGAAAACTGTGTATTGCTTGCAAAACTGTTTAAACAGACATTTGGGGTAAGATCGTTAAATATTTTGGAGACAGCAAAGGCAGCAAATAAGTCTGAAAGCAGTGAACACTGGTCTAATGCAGGTTGGCAAAAATGTGTGTTTCTACAGGAAAAACTAGTTTTTAAAAGTAGCAAAACTTTAATAAAGTTTACTTAATGGAATGACTGGACACTTTTTCAGTCACAAGAGGGCCTACATAAATGAAATATTTGAGAGAATAGAAGACTACATAAAGAGAAAAATAAATAAATAAATAAAATTTAAGCACTACCAGAGGGGGAAAATAATTTGAGTTATGCGCTTCAAGTAAAATAAGATCTGACAGACTCAATCTTGTCTTCAGTGTACTTAAAACCAAATGGAATTACTTTAAATTCAACAGTATGGCACTTGGGTTCAGTAGGGTCTCAGGGACATATAAGGGTTGAAGGAAACTCAATTTTGTTCTGATAACCATGCTTAGAGGACAATTTTCCAGATTCATGTAAAGATTTCAAGATGCCATAAATATTATATATTTCAGGAAATTATTATCTAATCTGATATAAAAGTTGTCATTATGCTATTATTAAAATAAACTTTGGAGTAGATGGTTGCTTGACATACTATTGATAAATTTGTGAAGTCTTAAGAAAGGATACAGAGGAGCATGTCTGTTTGTTTATAAGAAACAGATGATGTTCTGCATCCCTTTTGTTTTTCTTTTTTTTCTTCTTCTTTTTTTCCACAAAATGAGGTCCAGCATGTAAGGTGCGGGGAACACCCTGAAAAGCCACCACACCACACATCCAGTTAATTAAAAGAAAAAAAAAAAGAGAGAACACTCTGCTACCAGAAGTATCTGCTTGTGAAGCTAGAGTAACCACAGCGATAAACACTGCTTCTATTTCTATAAACTGGAGTAACTCTAGTAAAATCAATCATACAAACAAAACTTTAAAAAAAATAATTACTTATACATGCACACAAAATTGCAGGGAGAGTCTCATAGTGCTATTGCACTTAAGAATTCTGATTCTTCCCTTAGTGATCCTAGTGTAATGCCTTAAAACGTATGAAATTTGTTAACCCCATGTTAAGGCAAGCAAGAGAAAAATTCAGCCCACTAGAGCATGGAGGGGTTCTAAAACATTAATATATTATCAAATGCTTATTCATATTTCTACAAAGTGTCTGTGCTGAATATAGCCCCAGTCAGGAAGCGAAACAAATGTCAAACTCTAATAACTGTAGTCAGAAGCTAATGGAAAAAGAGAGCAGATTGAAAACCTTCTCCTCTCCAGGGACGGAAAAAGCTGTTGTCCCCAGGAAGTGGAAAGTGAGTGAGAGACAGTGCAGGTGGTTGACATCATCCCATCCAGCATTAAGCAGGAATGATTGCCTAATTGAATAACCTTCTGTTGGCAGAAAGATATTGTTCAGAAATGGGTGACCCCACCCTCTTGCCCTTGCAGCAGGTGGCATTCAGTCAGATGGACAAATACAAACATCAATGTAAAGAGCGGGACAGACACCAGCTGTAACTTCCACCTATCCAGACACCTGGGGAGAGAATTTTGACAATGCTGCTTGAGGGAACAGAAAATGAGATGTTTTTTAATAGGCTAAAGACTGAATTTGGATTTTAACATTTAGCTCCCATGAGCAGAGCCGTTCCAGATTTTCCAATTACAGGAAACCTGACAAAGGATGTCAAAGACAAGTCTCTTCTTTCTAAAAGGGACTTGTATCTTTTAGCTGACTGTTAATTAAAGAAAAGGGAACATACTGGTTTTTAGGGATGTGATAGCAATGAAGGAAAATGAATGGATGGTTGGGGGCTGAAGATTTTGAAGGTGAGGGGTCATTTCTATTGCTATGTATGCTTCCTTTGTCATTTGTACAGGTTGCTAAAATTCTTTGAATGGCAGTTTCCCAGTAATAGAGTACAGATAATACTGTTTTTCCTCCTGCTTTTTGTTTGTCCTATCTATTAGAGGTTGCCAGAGTGGGGCAGAAATGCTTTTCTTCTGTTTAGAAGCAGTTAGACCAATGAAACCATGATCACTTTGGGTTTTCAAAATATGATACTACTATAATTACTCTTAATAACTGAAGTCCCCTACCAGAAGCCAAGCCTGCAGTTTAAAAATTAAAACATTGATTCACTGAAGCACTTGAAAATATCCTTAATCTTAATGCATTCTTAAATGAATTAAATTCAGGCATGTGCTTAAAGGTTTGGAAGAATGGTGGGACAGCTCAAATGCTTCTTTAAATCTCAGCAAAAATCTGACAGAACATTCACATACCTGAAAACATAATGATCCATTTCCCTACAAACATTCAACAAATTCATAACGCAGGTCTTAACAGAGAGGAAAAAAAAGAAAGGCTTTAATTACAAATGTGAAGCACAGATGTATAATGGATATTGTAAAATAGTGTAGGCAGAGACTCATTTTAGATGAACGATGGGGACAATAAGCAAGAATCCTTAAAGTGTTAATTAGCATGTTTGCTTCCTCACTCCACTCTTTGTGTTGGAAGGTTCCAACTCTTACTTCATGGATTGATAGTTTTGCCTGAGTTTGCAACTATAGTAAATGGATGTGACATGGAATGATTTGGGGTGAATTATAAGCACTCTGCTGAAAGCTAAGTCCAGAGTGAATATCCAGACTGAATTTTAAAAGTCATGAAGAGGGTATTCCCAAAGATATGGTTCAAATGCCAAATGACGTAATTCATAAAGCTGCTCCTGGGAAACAATCCATAGTAATCTACTCCTGCAGGGCAAATACCAGCTTTACTGCTGGGAATTATTCCCAGGCAGTAGACTTGTCTACTGGCAGTATATCCCCCAGGACTAGTCAGTCTGCACAGGGCAGAGTTAATGACATAAACAGTCTACTACTTTTCAAAATGCCTACTTTTTAAACAAACAAAAAAAGGACCATGTGCTTGCAAACTAAAGATATTGCAGCTTCCAGGATAGTAACTGGGGCTTCATTATATCCTTCTGGTATTACAGAGAGTGATGAGGTAAATTGGTGATCTAGCTATACCATTTGTTAGCTAATACCTTTTAGGTCCCTTTGCAAGGAAAATAGGGGGAAAAACCAACCTTTAAACAATATCTCCCCTAAGGGAACTCATGGCAAGTTTCTAGATCTAGAGTCCCTGACACAATAAAAAGATGTTAAAGTACACAAATAACAGAGAAAAAAGTGACAGAGGCGAACTTGCCAGAGAGGAACTCCCTTCCCCCAAGAACTGGCAGACCCCAAGGGTTGTATAAAGAAATCAATCAATTCTATAAAATTGGTCACAAATGCAGGAGTTCATAACACAGTTTCTCTTTGGGAGCAAACTTCTTGATTGTTTTAACACAGTCCAAACCACACTGATGCCCTAGCTGACTTGCTCTTGAAGCCAAATTTAGGTACCATGGAAAACAAAATATTTGTAAGAGTCAGCATGCTGATCTAATGATGACACATCTGTTACCAACAGATAATTAAAAATCCTAATCCCTGCAGCCTATTAACATCAAAATATGCTGGGGAAATCCATATTTTGTCACAGCTGCCTCTTATCAGTGCAGGATCTATGTACATAAGGTGGAGGCTCAAGTATAATTTGGACTATGTTCATAACTAAACATTCTGACAAAAAAACAAAACAAAGCATGCATTTTTTACAATTTAGGGTTAATCTTTGAATAAACTCTAACTCAGAAAAACTTTCAGTGTGTTTCAATACAACCAAATGAATATCAACCCTCCTTTCTACCCCCACCCCCAATACATCAAATCCTACAGCAACACTTAACTTTACCTTCCAAATAACAATGTCAATTTTTGGTCCAGATTCCTAAATCAGAGTTACAAGGATGTTCCAAAACAGTTCCCCTCAATCTGTTTATATCAGTTAAAATAAACATATTATTTTATAACTTAAATTGCACTGTCACAACAGCATATGAGATGTTTATGAATAGCTTGTAGGGGCAGACAGTTTCCTCACTAATCACCAAATTAGTTATATTTGGGGAAAACATGGTGTTTTTTACAGAGACAAACACTCATTTTATGGCATTATCAGGACAGACAATCTGGTCATTCTTCTTTCTTTTTAGGTAAGAAAAATGCAATGAGTTACCCAGTCTAGGCTGCAGCTAGCAGAGTGAACCACTCTTCAGCAGGTTACCTCTTTCCTCTCTTATAAGTAGTGCCAATGAGTCTTTTATGACCACAAGTGCTCAAGGCCTAATGTTACATCTCAGAGTAGAGCTAAAAAACTCAGTAAGGCGGCAGCATATTGCTATACAGTTCATAGACAGTATAATAATTGAGAGGAGAAATCAATTTTGAAGAATACAAGATAATTATTCTTCAAAATAAGTAAGCAGTGTGTCAAAATAAAATAATCTGATGTACTAGAATAGTTATATTGACACTTCCCCTCCTTAGTTCACCCTTAGGTTTTAGTGGCTGCAAGAATTAATCCCTATTTATAATATCATATAGGCAACAGTACCTGGGTCACACACTGTAGCTGCTCTGTTTGTGACTGGGGAAACATCAATACAATAAGTCTACAACCCAAGAGATAATATTATATCAATATTTTTCTTGGGCTTTTCCATAGGAGTAGGAGGAAGTGTTCATAGACTCATATGAACTATCTGTTTACTTAATCTCTGAACTCTTGAGTCTTTATGTTCTGTACCTATGCTCTATATTCTTGCAACACACTGCAATATGACAACAAGGGTCATTAAAGAAACTGGTCTTTTCACACTCCATAGACTTTTGCTCAGTAGTACTATCCACTATATTAGTATTATTTGAATATATATGATTAAATTAATAATATGACATTGCGTTGTGAATGCATATTATATATTTATTACATATGAACTATATATCATATTCTGTTCCGTCTTTGGATGTTTTCATTGAGGAATAGGTGGTAGCGACTTCAGGAGCCTCAGGTTTTGCTGAAATGTCAGATTTCACACTACAGGACATAAAGGCATAAAAGAAAGCCAATCTCTAAAATACCACACTTTGAAACTTTGAGCCTATTAATCTGAAAAAAAATCATTGACAAGACAACAACATCTTGCATGACAACAGTCAGCTTGATATGTGTGCAATAATATATTAAAAATCAGAATTTATGATGCAGCAATTGAACCTGTTCAATTGTGGTGACATGAATTGTCCTGAGTGAATAGCATACTATATTAGTATTTTAGTTAAAATTCCTGGACTGTATGGTTGATTAATAAGCTGCAGTTCAGGCTGAGAATATATATCTGTTCAATATAGCTGAGTAATGAGTAATCCTCCTTATTACAGAAAAAGCAGCCTCCTCTGAGACTCAGAGCAGACATGTCAATGGAGCGGAGGGAGTTGCATTACTAATCCTCCCACGTTCAAATGTATATCAGCAGTCAACAGAGGTCAGGACATATCCCACAGCATTATGTAAATGCATGCATTATTAAGACTTTTTACTACTTCTTGAACACTTAATATTAATCACAACATTAACCACAATAAGCTACCAGTATATCTTAAGAATGCCTAAAAAAAGTTGTAAAAATAAAATCTCTCATTATTTTATATCTGGATTAAGGACTGGCATCAGGAAAAAACAGAAGAGTCTTTTGAAAATAAAAAGTTAGCACTAATGATATTATTTCACAGGAATCTGTGTTTGATTACCCAAAGAAAAATGACTACCTATAGAGTTATATAGAAGGTTTGAGATGAAAAAGTATGTCGAGAGGACTCTTGTGAGATTCCATCCCTTGTTTGCTTGCCTGACTATCCAAGGTTTTAAACTGCTGATATGCACTATTACAGTGAATCATATGATTGCTCCACGCCCAGTTTTTACTTAGTCTTAGTACACTTAGAAGTGGCTAGGCACACTGGACCTTCTTGGGAATGACTGGTATTTGAAGTCTTTGAAAACAAAAGTCATTTTCACCTAAAGAACTGTAAAGGAATATAGTTTTTTAAAAACTCTGGACGTCACTAATAAGCAATTGTTTCTGTATTTAAAAAAAAAAAAAAATTACTGTTTTGATCCCCACTCTTCTCTTATGTATCATGGTGAGAAGTGTGTAGGCTTTAATGAAACCAATGACCACCTAGAGAAAAGCAGCTGTAATAGAACTGTTCATCAGCCCTCATTCAAATTCCAGTAAAACAAACTTAGCAGTTTTGGGAAACAGAAGCACATAAATGTCTTAGTCCCCAAATCCTGACAGTGAAGACTATCCACAACTATGGCTACATCTCTGACCAAACAGTTTTGGTGCATTCTTTAATGCAAGAAAAGTGTACAATCGTACAGTAGTGTGACCAGAAATATTTCCAGAGGCAGAACTGCAAGGGCCTAATCATTTGCAAGGAAAAAATAGTATTATAGTTCTCAGACAACACTGTGGTTATAAGCACAGGGAACACAAATTCAAGAAGCAGATCTAATACTGCTAGCAAGGAGAAACACAAATAATTGCCTCTCTAAATTTATTTTGGTTACAATGAGATTTAATAAAATCAAGTATAGTAAAGCAATAGCACACTAATCACCTAAAACAGATACTGAAGTGACAAATGCCTATACAAAGCACACACAAGCTCTCTCCTTCATGCCTGAAGCATTTGATATGAAATAACAAAGTTCTGGAATTGTAAGTCCTGCATTAATACAGCACTGCATCACCTAAGAGGAATTACTATTTCCAGACTACTTCTGCCCTGTGACCTAACAGCTCAGAAACTTGCTCAGGATTGTCAAAATCTATCTGAGTAGACATGCCAGAATATATTGGTGTAGAAGCATTGTGTTGAGCTGTTGGAAAAAGACTGCATTTAAATAGCATGTTTAGTGAATTCTCCTACATTTGTATCTCTTTATCACCCTGGCTGCAGTCTCAAACGTGTACAGTGAAGCAGCCACTGATCTCCATGCATTTCCTTGGCAAGTCCAAATACTCTGTATACAAATGTTCTGTAACCATCTGGACATCATAAAACAGTAACTAAGGAAATTAAATTGGAGATAACTTGCCAACTAATTTAATCAGTTCAAAGCTAAGAGTAGCACTGCAGTTTTTCCAAGAGGTGACACAGATCTGCATTACAAATTGTACTTTGTAGTACCATACTACGGTGTTGGGTTAAACACATACTCTGCAACAAAACAGTGGATATTGCCTAACTCCTATGGTTATGACTGTAGTACTTGCTTTTAAGCAGCTCCTTAATGAGTACTGTGACATTTGTATTGGCTTCACTTTACTCTAAAATACCACTACATGTAAATATACTATCAAAATTCATTTTCATTCTGTATTTTTAATAGCTAAATCTGGTATTATTACTCTTCAAAAACTCTTCATGCAGTTTCAGCAATACCAAAATTTGTCACCACTTTTAGTTATTCTGCATATGTTCTGTCCTGGGGGGAAAAAGAAAAATCAATTCAGAGAGTAATAAAAAGCCTTTTAAGATTTTCATGTTGTAAAAAGAATAGATGAACTCTATAGAAAATATTTGGATTTGAGTAAAAAGAAATTTTATTTGACATAGAGTTGTTTGACATTTCAATTTATGAAGAATCTTGAATTCTTTATGCTATCTAGGTTTCTTCATATTTTTCCAGTGTTGAGAAAACAATAAAAAACAGAAGATCACTTATTTGTACAGCTTTCACTGGTTGTATTGAGATAAGTGTCTGAGATAGAATAAATATATTTTTTGCTTATTTTCTTTATCAATGTTTCCTATGACATATGACTTCTGTTCATAAAAAATACCATCCTTGGCAGACTTTGTTAGATTTTACTTCTTTAATTTGCTTATCTGTTCATAACCCACCAAAATAAACTGTAATTCAGCAAGCATCACTATATCACAGAGTTTCAGTATCACAGAAGGGTTGAGGCTGGAAGGGACCTCTAGAGGTCATCTGATCCAACCCCCCCTGCTCAAGCAGGGACATCTAGAGCCGACTTCCCAGGACCAGATGGCTTTTGAATATCTCCAAGGATAGAAACTCCACAACTTCTCTGGGGAACCTGTGCCAATGCTTGGTCACCAGCACAGTAAAAAAGTGTTTTCTGATGTTCAGACAGAACCTCCTGTGTTTCAGTTTGTGCCCATTGCCTCTGGTCTTGTCACCGGGCACCACTGTGTCTACTATCTTAAACCATGGATGTCAACAGATTTACAATTTACACTCCTACCTGGAACACAAACATAAAATCTTTCTATGACGACACCATAGCTCTGCAGTAGAGAAAAGGCTGCTGAGGGGCTTTAGAAGAAATTGGAGAACACCTCAAACACACATGCACACCCATTAAACACATGATACACAAATGATACAAAGATGGCAGAGAGGGAATGGAGGAAAAAACACTTTGATAAACATATTTGGACACTCATTAGGTACCCTGCTACACTTGAAGGGACGGACCTATAGCCTAATCTGACCTATCACAGTGACCTAAACAGACATGGTATCAGACCTGAGGGAAAGGGTCTGATCATCAGACCTGATGATCAAAGGGCTAGAGAATCTGCCGGATAAGGAAAGGCTGATGGAGTTAAGTCTTTTCTCCCTGGAGAAGAAAAGGCTCGAGGGGACCTCGTCACAGTATTCTAGTACATAAATGGTTGCTACAAAGAGGACAGAAGCTCTCACTTCACAAGGAGCCACATGGAGGAGGCAAGAGGCAACAGGTATAAGTTGCACCAGAAGAGGGTTTATCTCGACATAAGAAAGAATTTTTTTACAGTAAGAACAATCATTCACTGGAACAACCTCTCCAGGGACATGGTAGACACCCCATCGCTGGAGGTTTTCAAGGTGTGATTGGACAGGGTGCTAGATAATCTCATCCAGCCTCTCTTTCCCATAAAAGTTTGGACCGGATGATCTTCCAAGGTCCCTTCCAACCTGGGCTGTTCCCTTACTCTGTGATAGCTCTGAGATATTACAGCTATGGCCTCATACTCATACAACTGCAAACATATTTTCCATTAAAAGTTTATCTATGAAGGAAGATGTGATGAGTGGCAAAGAAGGCTTACTGTTCTTCAATGCAGACATGAGCCCTGCTGTGCCTGGACTGGTACAAGAACTCATACTTTCTTCATTTCATGTAAGATTTGAGATTGCTAAAAGTGTTTCTTTGTGGAGTTTAAGATGTTCTACATTCTTTTTTTCAGTATATAAATGTAATTTTCAGGGAACTTCTGATCCCACACTTCTCTTGAAAAAGGATGATACTGAATAAGCAGGCTGCCCTTAGTTACCACCTATGATAGAGCAACATATCTAAGCTAGTTTTAAATTAGCTAGCCAGAATACTGTAAGCAAAGTAGGCAACATGGAAATCAAAACGAGGAATCAGATCTGCCTGAAACACTAAAAAATTTGCTTTTGTTTATCCCGCTATCTGCCTGTGCAACCAGTACCCAAGATAATTACTTTAAATATAACTACTCAATCTAATTTTATACTACAGCATAGCCACAACAGTGACTGCAGGACAGAAATGCATAGTATACCACTTGCAGTTATAAGAAAATTGAATAGCATCTTTTAATGGGTTTACTCTATAACATTTAGCAACAGTTACTAAAAAAGCAACACTTGGTATACTTAAGAAGAGAAAGAACTCAGATAGTCTTTCAACATCATAATAATAATAATAACAACAACAACAACCACCACCACCACCAGCAAATGCAAGATCTGTCTAGCACTTGAACGGAAAGCATCTGAAACTAAACGCAGATTTTATCTGAACTTAGAATTATACTTTATCTGCATTCCTTAAAAAATTCAGTCATGCCTGAAAATCTCTAATGCAAAAACCCCAAATTATTTATTTCAACTTCACATGCGAAATCAATTTCTGGCCTAATAATCAGTGGGATTTTGGTAGATTTTCTGTAATTGATACAGCTCCTGTGAAGTAAATCTTTACAACATGGCCATTAAGCTCATGTTGGATGAACAAATGAACTTGTTTTAATCTTTACCTAAACCCATCAAAAAGAAAAAGTACATAAAATATCAGAAATTAATAAAGCATTAAAAAAGTAGATTTCTTAAGAATATTCTTCAACGGATTCTATATTTCAGACCCTTAAAAATAACACCAATTAAATACACACACAAAAAAATTATGCAAGTACCGACAAATTAATTTTAAAAGGGACTGCATGCTCTACTGAAACAACAGGCTTTATTTTTATTGGGGGGGTTGTTTGTTTATTGTGCAGTTAATAAATTCACAAATCAGATCCATAATTTATTAAAAAAGTTAGAAGAATGAGGAAATATATTTTCTTAGAACATTATTTTCTAATAATGTTTTATTTTCTCCACCTGTTTTTTGAAAGTCAAGCCCTTGCCAGTCTAGAGAGTAAGAGAAACATAAAGTCAATGCAGACAGGAAGGAAACATTTAACCAACAATTGCATGCCTTAGCTAGACACACTGTAATAGCAGATTTTTTCTAAACCTTAATCTTATTGGGATTAAAATCTAATACACAAACATAACACTAGCATATATTGTTTGGAAATAAAACCAAGGACATTAACTAATCTTGGCTTTACATTCTTCCTTTGTTATGAAGGCTATAGGAAAAAATAGGTGCTTTCAGACCTGATTCAAGAATTTTCACCAGTTTAAGATAAACTGATTTTTACAGCATCTACTACCAAAAAAAAAAAAAAAAAAGGCAAGCAGTAGAGACACAGTAAAGAGGAAGTTACTCAGCACAAAAAGAAACTTATGGAGTCAGTTTTGGGGCCATGAAGCTGCAGGGGCCAGGGACAGTCCTGGTTGGAGTGACCATCTGACTGCCCTAGCCCTCCTCTCTCACATCAGGGATGGGAATAATGGCTTTCTGCAACTTTAGCATGAGCAAATTGGGCAGTGCCGCCATGGCCTAGAATCAGTGTCCGGTATTTTTATCATCCCAGGCAATTGTCAGCTTAGCCTGCACCTACAAACAGCCCTGCAGAGTTTCTCTGTAGGCTTTCCTAGTGTCTGGATCTTGTATAGATGCATAGTATCATAAGAAGACAAAAAAACCCACCCTTTTTTATTCTAAGTATTTTTAAATTATTATTTTAAAGGAAGTGAAATCTCTTTCCACTCACTACTCAGTCTCAGATAGGTGGTATGTGGAATGGATGGGAAATTAAATATAGATGTGAATTCCAGCTCTGTTCAGAATATGACAAAGGCAGGCTCCCATCTTCTAGTCCTATAGGGAATGAAGAACCACTTTAAATTGTGACCTAGCACTCCTTTGCATTCAACATGATGTCTTTTTTCTTTCACTTACTACTACCTCTGTAAATTGGCAACAAGGGGACTCCAAGGCAGAGGTACACTGTGTCCATCTCTCCCTTTACAGAATTTTGCCTGATAGTGTACCGTGGATACATTTTTAAAGTTTCAGTAAGAGTTTTGAAGGCCATTTCCCCACAATCCTGGGGCTGGAAAGGACTCTCATGTTTTTCCTCAGTTTGTTTTCTTTAAATATTTATCTGCATTGTTTGGGTTACACAGCTGAAGTTGCACAAAGAGAACACTAACAGAGCCAGGATATCAGAACAAAGCCTCATAAATCAGTCCACAGACCCTGAGAATCCAACTCTGTTAATATGTCATGGTAAATGCAGTTTGTCTCTGGAAAAGTTAAAATAAAGAGGATAATATGTAACAGGATAATCCGTCTTTCTAGACTGTGGTCATTTTCCCAGGACCCCAAGGCTCACTCCCTAAGTGCTTCATATAAGAAAACTCCAGAGCACACTGAGTACTAGCCTTCCCTTCCTATGTCAGTCACCTAATATTTTTGTTAGGAATGCAGAGGGAAAGATAACTACTCCTGTGCTTAATATATTTTGCTGCTGACACTGAATTCAGAAGAGATGGTGAAGAACATCACGGTAACCCCTGTCATCATACAACCTTGTATTTTCTCTGCCAATACAGTGCTGTGAATGGTTCTAACATTTTGATTACATATAATCATTTGCAAAGGTAAGGACTGTTATGGTGATCACAGTAGCACTTAAACAGTATTTTTCGTCTTCAAAAGATGTGACAGGCATCAGCTAATTAATTCTCATAGCCCTTTAATTCTGTTTAGAGGGCTATGGAGAGAGAAATTCAATCCTGACTGTAAATGAGCCCAACAATTCCAGCTTTACCCCTAGAGCTAGAGCAGGCTAGTTAACATGTTACTGTCCAATGTTAGAAAGATTATTTTTGCTGACATCAACGGCAAGTTGATTTTATATGGCACATCTGAAAAACAAGGGATGGTTAAGTCTCGCAGAGCAATGAACCCTTGGTTTTCAATCCAGTAAATCTCATAAGTAGTCTAATTTTTCAAGCCTGTGAGTGATCCTACTGACTTCAGCTTATAAGCTTAAGCACAACCACAGATGCTTCACAGGTCTGGGAATGCAACAACAAGCATTTTCAGGATAAGGTCGACTGTGAATACACAACTGAGGACAAAGACACAGATTGTTCTGGCAGCTAATTCTAAACTTGCTCTTTTAGATCGTGCTCTCTCTGTTAGCCACCCAAAAGCCAGCTTGCCAGTTCATTACTTCCCTTTCTCCTCTCTATTTTACTGTGCATAAAGGTAGTAGGCATATTTGAGACATGCACAGAACCGTAGCTGTACACTTTATTTTACACACTACATGCACCAACAACTATTAAAGCCTGATGGTGCTGAAAGGCTGTGACCATTATGTATCTAGTAATGCACTCATCACTGCAGTGCTGTCTGAGTGTTTGGCTGCTATATCCTCACTTGTTTCAGAAGAAACATAGAGGAGTCCTGCTTCAAACCTGCTGTGTTTTTATACGGGAACTGGAACAAAGAATCAACCCAGTGAATCAATATGCAAGTGAATTTTTTCTTAGAAAGCTTCTTTGAATAAGATGGGAAAAATTTATAAATTAATATACAATGATCCTCAGACACAAATACACATAAGTGAACATTTTATCTGCAAGGATCTGGAAGTTTCCCATAAATTTCACGTATCTTAGGAAAAGAAATGACTACATAGCTGTCCTTGTATCCAAAAAACCCTTCCTTCATCAGCAAGCATCACATCACCCTCTTCCTCTTTTCTCTTTTTTCTCTCATTTCTCCCCTGTCAACGGCAAGAGTTTCCTTAGGAGGTTTAGAATTTTCTGATTTGAACTACCTGCCAGGTGGTGTAAGAAGCCTGGGTGAAGGAAAAAACACTGATACCTTTTCATCCATCATTAGCACTTTCGTTTAAGCATATATAAAACAGGGTATTCCAAGGAAGACTTACCATCACTGTAAGACTGATACTTGCTTTATCTTAATCACCATACAAATGCATTATATATCTTGTCCCCCTTTGCAGCTTTTCATTCCCCATATCCTACATTTCACTGCTTTCTGCATTTCTTCCTTGAGTTCAGCCCTCTTATTTTAAAATTCCTCCTTGAAATTCATGTCTTTTCTGACTGACTTACTTTTCTTCCAAAACAAGGTATGACAGCTGAGAGTTTTCCCTTCCTTGGCTTAACTTAGGCTCATCAGTCTGCCCAATTCCCATGCCTGTCTCTTCCTGCTGCATTATAGCTGTAGGAATACACGTAAGCCAGACTGGCAGCTGTGTGTAAGGAATGACAGATCTGCTTACCTCCATTAAACCTGAGTTGGGTATACTTGCCTTGGCATTTCTGGAAGGATAATGTAGTGATGGAGGACTACTTAATAAAAAAAGGGTCTGGGGTTCATTTCCTCTGATGTTTACCACAGCCTCTAGTGAGAACCCCTAGCTGAACACTCCCTTTACTAGATAGGTGCCAGGTGTTTAGTAGCCCTTCTGCACATAGACTGCAGCTAGGAACTATAGGACACAAGTGCTGAACCCTCTAGATTTCCCAAGAAGCCAAGCATACCTCAGACCTCCATCCAGAGGATAATCTAATTTACAGTCTAACCTGCTATTAAACATGTAAAATGTGAATCATGTGAAAGCTGAAGCCAGTAAATCAAAGGCTATGGAGATTCATATTTTATATTTATCCTTCCTAGATTTAATAAATTAGACTCTAATTAATAAATTAGAATTACAGTTCAAGGAAGCTTTATGGAAAAGCTAGAGAGCTCATTAAATGAAAATAAAGAGTATGATTACTTGAACTCTAATTCAGAAATCCCCACATGAGGTAACACTAGAGGTGACAAATCTGCTAGGGAGAATTCCTTGAATAAATAAATAAATAATATTTTTTCTCTGGGTCTGATACATCTCTGGTACAGATTCAATTTCGTAAGTTTCAGTGCAGTTTTCAGTCCCTAATACATTGCAGGTCTAGTAAAGAAGTCTTCTATTCCTAAAATAACACTGGTTATTTTAAAATAATCAATGCATCAGACAGATAGAGCAACCACAGCATATTGGGCCTTGAAGAAAGAGGTTAGCCTAATGTTCTACAGCCCAAGGGAAGGACAGATGATATTTACATTACTCCTGAATATGAATAAGAACACTAAAGGTTATATGGTTATTCCATTAACTGGATCCATCACCGGATAGCATGAAAATTGTATTATGATTCCGGACAGGGTCTTGGGAGAATTGTAACAGGTCCATTGATGTTATTTTTGATTCTGCCTAAATTAAGTGAAGGGTTTACATTTAAAAGATTTATATTTGGCCATAGATCAATATTCAATTGCATGTTTCAATTTATACTGTCCTGTGTACTGTAAAAATTTTCTTACTGTGATTTATGGGAATATTTAATTAGCAAACACTATATAAGTAACTGTTTGTCTTACAAATGTTTGTCTTATAAAAGACAGCTGTAAGTCATGTACAACTACAACTTCTTAATAAGACTTTGGATTGAAAATTTGAATTTCAATATACATTAGTTTGGGAAGTTATCCTCTGAAAAATACAAAGACGCTCACAGTCTGTGTCCTCTGGCCTCCTCCCATCCAAAACTAACACAAGGTATGACTCTGACGTTATATGACACATGGAGAAGAATTAGGAATACAGTGGTGATATAGTTGTGTTATTATCTGGCTTGGTTTAAATGTCAGTCTATGGCTTCTGGAGATTCATCATTCCATCCACAGAAAGCTTGATTGCTCAACCATCAGCTTTAACTAGCAAGAATAAGAAGACACAGTCTGTCCACGAAAATGTCCCAGTCAGGTTTTCTGCAGACCAAAGTGAAGGTGGAAATCTCCTTCCTCTCTAGCTGTTTGCTCACTTGTGGAGTACTGGATGTTTTGTTCTGAAGCTAACTCTCTTATTCTCCCACAAAATCTCCTGTGCAAGTCTACACTTGCATACAGGCAAGGGGGGTCTGAAACCACACTTCTCAGAAGGAGAGAAATGGGAAAGCTGTTCTGGCAGGTCTGTGATGGACAATTCAGGCAGGAGGGAGTAGGCTGTTTCTCAATGATGAGAGCAGTAACTCTCATTACTGCTCATTAGTGGTAGCGGAAAGCCTTACTCCTCCGCTTTCCCTCAGCAGTAACTGCCCTCCATCCTTTCTATTCCAAACCCATCCTCCAGCAGAAGCAACACTCTGAACTGCAACATGACTTGCAAAGCACGTTCTTTTATGAGATGGATGGCCAGAGTAGTCAGCATGGCCACTTCTACTAGGGCAGCTGTATTGCCTCAGATAGTCCACTCACCTGGAAAATTGTGTATGCAAAAAAAAATTTTAGAAAAGGCATATTCTAATCCATAAAAACAGGACTAAATAAAAAAATCTTATCACCTGCAACCAGAAATAATCTATTTTCTCATATGGGTTGAATAGTTACAGTAAATCTGTTAATTCTTTAAAGTATTTGAAAGATCCTCAATTCTAACAATAACCAGGCACCCAGAAGTTAAGTACCATATACAGAATCACACCTATTATCCACAGAGAAGTAGAACTACACTCAAAAGTATGACATGTAACACCTATATGCTTTGTGGACCAGGCAAGGTCATTCTGAAATTATCACAAAGAACCAACATAGAGGAGGTGACATATAAAGCATTCATTTTTAGTAGCTTTATCTTCCCTGTGAGGAGAAAAGATGTGTTGCTTGCTTTGCAACTAAACTACGTAGAATCCTAGTGAAGAGAAGGCAGCTTTGTAGTTGGTGTGTGACTCAACATTTTTTTTTTTATTATTTTAATGCATGAAACTAGCTGTTAATGATATATAGTCTAAATGTCAGATCTGCTGCAGTCAGTTTAACATGGGACCCTAATACTCAAAACTATTTGAAAAGATTCAGAAAGAAATATATAATATCCATAAGAAATTTATGGATGACCCAAGATACCTACTGAAGGAAAATAACCTTAAGACAGACCAGTCATCTCTGCTTCCTCTAACCCTTTCTGTACCCCTATCCCAGTAGCACTTTGTGGAACAGAAAAAATGAGAGGCTATTGTCTTCTTGGGTAATATTAAATTCTTCCAATTATCATTTGGCTTCCAAGAATCAAATCAATTCAAAATATAAAAAAAGCCCAAATTGTGCTTTCTTTGCTTTCTGACAGGTGGGACAAATAATGCTTTACCACACCTGGTCATGCAGTTTTTAAACTGTTCACCACTTCATCAATTTAACTGTCCATGTTAAATACTGCCTCTCTTTCCTATTTTTCCTTGGAACCCATTCCCCACTCTCCCCATACACCTCCATCACTTTTCAAAATATCAATGCTCCAGTAGTCTTAAATTTAGAAAAAGTGTGATGTCATATCTGTAAATATCATAATCTTTTGCTACTGAATATAAAATTCAGTGTACTGGCATGCAAATTACACTTAATAAATATCCTAAATTTTTTTTAAGTTTTCCTATATCAAATAAGTCAGACATTCAATGGAGCAGAAGTAAACATGTATTTTCCTAGGCAGGCCATCCATTTAGTTTGGTGTCAAGACTAGATAAAACACATTTAAAGAGATTAAAAGAGGAAAAAGTACACAGTGAAACCCCACAATCAAAGATGATGGGTGTCAAAATAAGCAAGGCTCTTAGATACAGTCTGCAAAATCCTGTAGAATGTCAACTTAAATTTTATTATATTAATTGTGATTTAGGGGGGAATTCGTAAGTTCTAAGTTATAATTTAAGGATGGCCATGCCAAGTCCTTTGGAACATAGAGTTGAAACTCGTATTTTGTCATCCTTCTTCACCTTCAACAACATCTAAAATAAATGCAGTTTTGTATACTCTCAAACACCTTTTAAATTAAGGTAAGGCATACAAGTCTGGAAAACAACTACAAGTAACAGACAGTGTAAACACTGTACTTTACTCAAGAGAAAGTTTATCTCTCTGGGATTTTTTATTCTGGATGGCAGAAAAATTTCAGAGCTTTCTTGTGTATAGTTATATTTTAGCAGATAGACATAGGAATTTAGAGGGCCTAAATACAGGTTTATTTTACATGTAACAATAACAAAAATAGTGTACCATAGTATATCATATTTCAATCATCTTATTTTATAGAGAGGTCACTAAATGGTAGTACTTTATCTAAGGTTGCCATCTCCCAATACAGATAACATCAGGTTATCTAAAAGTATGGTTGATAGCAGATCAGTAGCAACTTAATCTTCTGTTGGTAAAACACTATTGTAGCAGAAGGTGACTGAATTGTGTAGGGTTCTACTGTCTTCGATTACTTTTGTGCAACGGTAAGAATGAATAAAGCACAGAATAATACAATACATTACTAGAATTACTACTGAAACACCAAGAATGATCTGTAGGACATCTGATGTATTATAAACATTTAGGTATTTTATGGGCTTTTTCACACTACAGTAATTAAGAACTTGGTCTCATTTACTCCACTGTGGATAAGGAGTACAAAATTATCAGAGTACTTATACTCACTATTATCCCTTAGCTAAAGGCTTGAAACACTCTAAGAAAACTGAAAGTATGAAGAAACAATTTTGTTATGGCCAAACTACACCACAGCAGCACAAATAGGCTACATAAAGGACTATTCACTTCACTGTATTTCAGACACCTGAATTAGCTGGCTAAGTTAACCAGCTAATCTCTTAATGAAGTTAGAAAAGTGTAAAAACCTTCAGTATTTATTGGAGAGTAATTCAGAGTACCTCCTTTTCTCTATCCATCAGTTTTAGGAATCTACTTAAGCTAGACTCAACTGGCTTATTAAAACATATTTTTAAATCTAGGTATTATACATACACATTATACCATTGATCTGTATAAGGATCTCAACTCCTCCTACAGCTAAAATATTGAATTAGTGGTGGAAATTATTTACAATATAGGCCAACTGGAATGTTAAGCTAACAAAGAAACATAATTACCATCATTTCAAAAAAAGATACTCCAAACCAATGAGCTAACTCGTATATGAAGGGTGAACAAGTCAATGCCTTCTTTCAGAACAGTACCTTCCTGGCTAGGCTCTTTTGTGAATATATCACCCTCTTTTAGGCAATGAGAAGAAGTAATAATAACATTATTTTGAATAAAAAAAGAGTATTATTGTTTTATTTCCCCTTTTTTTCACAGGTGTTTTCCAGCACTAAAAGTTATCATTTTAGGCTGAAGGTTTAAAGTCATTGCAGCATTTCCAGAACCTGCAAAGTACTTCACATTTTAATCTCAGTTGGCTTCATAAATTCCATATCCCTACATTAAATAATAGATGTAGTTGAAAAGCAGTTATTATAACTAATGGGACATTTGACACTCTGGTTTCTATACATTTTTTGTGATGCCTCAAGCCGTTCTGCACGTTGTACGTCGCAATACGTATGTAATCATTAAAATGTTCAGTGTGATCAATGGTTAATTAAAGCTTCTTATAGTAACCAGTCATACTAACTTTACAGTACTGATAAATCCCCAAAGGTCTGGTTGTCCTTTCTTTTCTAATTATACCAACCCTTTTCTCTTTTTATGAAAGTTATCAGGTTCCACTAAACGAGTACCTGTATTTTTATGACATGCAAATAGAGCTAATACTGTGCTGATGGATCCACTGAGCTTTACTTTGCTGTGGATGTTTACAAATGGTTTCATAAAACCTTTTTAAGAAGAGATTGTTTAGTGCCTGTGTAAACTCATTGTGTGTTTCTTAAGCTAAGAAGTGTAACTTAATGGTCTTATTAATCTCTGGAAATGAATTTGTTTTAAGGATTTTAAGAATTTCAACAGACTATATTGTAAAAAAATGTACTTGAAGCATATTTATCTGCTGAATGTACTGTTTTAGTAATCTCTGCTGCTAGGTTATCTCTTCATAAGTTAGCAGCACAACATTTAGCCTGTAAGACAGGTCCTTTGGTTAATTATTGTCATAATAACTCTTTCTCTGTGATTTTTTTATTTTATTGTTCTCTTGTTCCAAGCAACTAAGAAGAACATTTGGTCCTGTGCTGAGTCCTTGAGATCAGCTCAAAATACACTACTGGATTTAGAAGTATCTTATAACCATACCTAAAGTCAAGAAAGTGTTTCACTCTTAATAAGTAGAGAGAATATTTCCATAAACTTCACTATACTTCTCAATTACAGACTTTGGGTTTAAAAAAATCACAGTCATGAAAGTCAGGTTAAAAACAAATTCATGGAAATCACTTTGGCTTCTTCTGATCAACTGTTCTTTTGATTTCCCCTCATTTAGACATTCCTACTTATTTGAAAGGTTAGCTGTTAACCTCAGTTTGGTCTTAGTCTACGAGATATTCTCTGAACAACAACATTTCTTCAAAGTATGGGATCATTTAAAAACTAAAACAAAATATGATGTCAGAAGGGACAGGAACATTACTGACGTTACAGTGAATTTGTGAACTGTTTCATCTATTAAGGATGTTCATGCACATGTTGTCAGTTAAAATCAAAGTCAATAAATAGCCATAAAGAATGTCCCTTAAATGCACTAAATATCTGCCACCTGCTTTAAAGCAGTGTTTCTTTCTAGAGCTGGAAAAAAAAAAGTAAAGAAAATGTAAAAACACGGTTAGTACTGGATGTACAAGAATGGAATGGACAAAGGCTGTTCTAAAGTTTGGAGAATGCTTTCCACTCTAACTGATCCTTTACAGTTACTTCTGAAACAAAAGGGCTTTGTTCAGCTTTTGTTTTATCTACCTGTCAACTTAGTAGCAAGATTGTCCTCTACTGTGTTAAAAAACTGAGTCCTTTACTGGCTGCATTGGAAAGGTTTCCTTAAAAAGAACAGTTTGTTGTTGTCTTCTTTTGACATAATTTTGTCAGCTGTGCAATTAGCTCACACTCTGACAAACGAATTCCTAACTCATAGAATTTGTTCCAACAGTTTTAAATTGCCCTACTCTTGGTTGAAATTACACATACAACTACTAAATACACTCTTGGCTCAAACCCTTCCTGTCCTATGTAGTCAGCAAAAGTACTTGCAGAACCATTAACAACTACTATTTTAATGGTAATTTTACTGCTACAAATTCAACTCAACTTGAATTTATTGACCCAGGTTTTCAACCAATGTAAAAGACCTTAAACGCCAGTAAAATTAATTGAGTTATGGCAATGTCTAAACAAAATGAAAAACTTGTTTGGGATTTTACCTATAGTACTTTTGCTATTGAATCACTTCTATGTCATGGGGGCAGACTGCATTTTTTTTTTCTCTGAGCCTAATGAAAATGATATCTTCAAAATGAAGGAACAATAATTAAGCTCACAGATGGGTTATGGATAACTGATTCTATATTATTTCATTTGTATATAGATCTGGTTTAAATCTAATGAAGCCACAAACACACACACAGGCAAAATCACTTGTTTGATTTTGGGCTTGTCATTGGTACACCAAGGCTAGTTTCTTTGGATCATTCCACAATACAGGGCATGTAGTAGAATCTCCTAATTGGCAATTCAGACAGGTAAAACAGGATCCTGCTCTGCATCTATCTCTAGAGGAGAAATTGTGCCTGTATCAACTCAGAAACCTATTGGGAGTTCTCTGAAATACATAGGTAGTCCAGAAAATACACTCTACTTTGATTTCACCATGCCATTGTATAAATCCATGGTCCATGTGCATCTTCAATACTGTGTGCTGTTCTGCCCGCCCCCACCCCCCACCCCAAGGGCTTGGAGATAAGCAAAGAAATGGAGTGTCTTCCCTGAACTGAATGCCCGAGTGAGTTCGATCTCTGCAGCCTGGAAAAGAACAGGCTGAGAGTTGTAGTAAAATTTTATAAAATTAAGTAACAAGGAAGAAGTGGATAGGGTTCAATTAAGCACTCTCTTTCAAAACAAGAACTAGGGATAATAAAATAAGCTAGGAGGAGCCAGGCTCAAAACAGATGGTTGAATTGTGGAACTTCTTCGCAAAGTGTATTTGATTACTTATGTTTCACAGGGGGTCCAGGGGAGACTTGAAAAGTTCATGAAAGACGAATCCACAGATGGTTGCTAAATACCTAGATAAAATGTTCATATAAAGAGTCCCTGACCTGAAAATAGTTGAAGGCTGGAAAGGCGGAATATAAGAATACCAGAGAGTCATAGAATTATTTAGGTTGGAAAAGACCTTTAAGATCATCAAGTCCAACCGTTAACACTGCCAAGTCCACCACTAAACCACATCCCTAAGCACCACGTTTACACGTCTTTTAAATACCTCCAGGGATGGTGACTCAACCACCTCCCTGGGCAGCCTATTCCAATGCTTGACAACCCTTTGGTGAAGAAATTTTTCCTAATATCCAATCTGAACCTCCCCTGGTGCAACTTGAGGCCATCTCCTCTTGTCCTATCGCTAGTCACTTGGGAGAAGAGACCAACACCCACCTCCCTGCAACCTCCTTTCAGGTAATTGTAGAGAGCGATAAGGTCTCCCCTCAGCCTCCTCTTCTCCAGACTGAACAACCCCAGTTTCCTCAGCTGCTCCTCATAAAACTTGCTCTCTAGACCCTTCACCAGCTTCATTGCTCTTCTTTGGACATGCTCCAGCACCTCCATGTCTTCCTTGTAGTGAGGGGCCCAAAACTGCACTCAGTATTCGAGGTGCAATCTCACCAGTGCTGAATATAAAAGGACAATCATTTCCTATACTTTTTTCTAGGCCTTCACATTTCATCACTGTCTGAGACAGAATATTCGGTTACATGGATGCGAGACCTGACTCAATATAGCCACCCTTACACTTTACCGCAAGTGTGCATGAACCTGAACAAGCAATTCACTACTTTTCATCTATTCCAAATATCACATGGGAAGAAGAAATATGAAAAAGTGCTAAGTTTCACTGTATTTAATTAATTGTTCTTATTTTTTTGTTATGCGATGATTTCAATCTACCAAAAACCATTGCACTAACTGCCTCATTTTCATGTTTGATTTCAAATAGAACGAATAGGTTAAATCTACATTGCACTTACTCCTCTTATAACTTTCATTTAATATAGCTCTGATTTTCCTTTTGAATTCACAAATAATCATCTAAGAAAAAGACCCTTAGAGGCATTTCTTCCCCTCCATGTCTTTCTAAACAATTCTACAGACACATAGTTGTGATAAATATTAATAATATACATCTCCAATTGTTCCATCCTTTATGGGTTGGTTGTGGGATGGAATGATGCTCAGATGTAGATCAATGCTGCATCTCTTTCCATTTGTTCTGTCCTATTCTGGAGTGAATTAAAAAAAAAATTCCCACTTTTTCATTTATTCATTTAATCTTCTTAACACTTCTCAAGCCTGTTGCTTAGAGAGAATCAAGAGAAGAAAAAACTACATATAGAAACTAAGTAAAAGTCCTTACTTCAGAAAAAAAAGCTTCCAAAGTGCCTAGCAATCTTTCCAGCTGGCACGAGATGTAATGTATAATATACAGCAACCCAGCTCTGTCCTTTACACCAGAGAGAGATTAGTTGCTCCGTGCAGACTATAAACTACAACTGGCAACCTTATACAACAAGAACAGGCAGCCGCAATCCACTGAAACTGATTCAGTGCCAAATGCCTCCAACCAGCCTTACGGCCAAAGGACCAAACCATAATTCTTCAGGTAAATACATTTCACTAAATAAGTCCTTTCATTTCAGGCAAATAAGAAGGGGAGCAAATGAGAGCACAAGAGACAGAAACTGGAACAGCAGCACAGCAATAGCAGCCCACATCCAATGTAATTAGCAGTCATTAAGGAAAATGCTAGGAAAGACAGACCAAGCACTTTGCATTTGGAATTAATACCCAAGACTACATCATGACAGGGGTCCAGAACAACAAAACAAGGAGTCTGAAGGGTGGAGAAGCACAGGCTATGTGAATGCTGCTTTCTATCCATGCAGTTGATTAGACTCTAGGAAGACTGCCTAGAAAACTTTGTTCAGTCTTGCCTCCCAGAGACCAGTGAATACAACTCAAATGGCAGCACAAATGGTAGTTATCTGCTGCTAGCCCTCTTTTCAAGGATATTGCTCTGCTCTCTACCTAAGGCATTTGTATCGGCATTGTGTACATTTACAGCATGAGCAGCATCAACCAACTATCATTTATTGGTCAAACATCATCAAATAACATTTAGAAATCACAAAGGCAGACAGTTTTTCCTATCAGGAAGACATAGGTAGCAACATAAATTATATCACTTCACAAAATGACCAACCTGTAATTGAAAAACATTCAGCTTGCCTCCCTCTCCCTATCCATTCATGTTACAATATAAACCTGTTTCTGAACAAACCTGTTTCTGAGCAAACCTGTTTCTGAGTACCTCTGGCCTTTGATTTCAGAAGGTGTCGAGAGTGGAATCTGCTTAATTTAGTCACAGTGAACTACAGTGCTCCATTCCTTTAAAAGCCCAGATCCAGGCAGGAGGACAATGGGTGTTGCTTTGTGTCTTGGATCAGGAGGAGCCTTGGGAGGAAGGGGAGACTACTCCTTCCTGCAAGCAGCAAGGGTGCCTAGGTGCCAGAGAGGTTCTCTGGTGTGCAGGCGAGCAAGGAGCTTATAGGACAGGAAAAATTCTGCCTTAGGAGAGGATACAGTGGGGAAGAAAAGGGGATTTTCAAACACCCAGGCCTCCAAAATGGGAGCTAGTCTCTTTCGAGGGCTCAACAAGATTCATTTGCACTAATACAGTCTCAGAACTTGGACTAATAGCAAGCCTGGAGGACAAGAGAACTCCACAAAGACAAAGAAGGCAAGAGAAATTTCTGTTTACAACCCCCCCTTAGCTTTCTGTCATGTTCTGAGCTCTCTACTTTAAAAAGTTCATGCTTCTAGTCTTTGTTCTAATAAAACCAGCATTAGAGATTCAAAATGTATTCCGTGTTTAGGAGACGATAAATTTGAGACTGACTCCAGTCCCATCAAACAGGCACTAAACAATATTTCAAAATATGGCCCAGAGTCTCCTGCTTTCAAACTGGCATTAGAAATGGAAGTCTGGAAATCCTATGAGCAGTGCTACCCCTATGAGACTTAGTTAGGGCTCAGACAGGCACTGCAATGAGAACCTCATAAAGAGAAAGTTTTTGCAAAAGACACAGTTAGAGTTGCTTTGTTGAAAGGAAGAGTACTGACTAGTTTAAGTTGCATTTTTTTTACTTTTGAAATCTATAGATAATACTTAGTGAGTAAAATTTTTTAAAAGTGGGGTTTTTTAACAGGAGGAACAACCCATTAAACACATGCGCACACACACACAAATGCATGCACACACAAGCCTCCTCCCACTACCTCGCTACCAGGTGATAATTTCCCACCTGCTAGAAAACATTTTTTCTATCTCTCTTTATATTTTACCAGTTAGCACCATAAAAGACACAAAAGGGTAATGAAAAGGTGGACCAGGAGGAATCTTCTGGAAAGAAGAGAGACTCCTACCTCCCTGGAAGCAACTTTAAAGAAATTACTTTGTCACAATATTTCATGCTACCCGTTTTCTGTGGTACACTTTCCCAACATGCCTGTCATAGAGTTCAATATTGAGCATGACAGGATCTAAAAAGTAAGTAGAAATAGTAACAGTTGAGAACAGGGAATGGGTTTGTATGTTTGTTTTCCTTAAAAAGCAGAGGTGTATATTTTCTACTCGAAGTTCTATTCCAAAATCATTAGGATATGAATTTTTATTTTCTAAAACCTCCCCTATAAATTTACATCTGCTAGGACTCCCAAAATAGGAGAACTAAAGGTATTTAAACTTTTAGAAATCTGAGATTTGACTCTCCAAACATTTACTTGATCAGTAGGATTTTTAGGAATTTTATAGAGTCATGGTGATAACATTATTTATTTTTAAAAATACCAGTGTAAACATCAGGGAATAAAAAGGTAGACGATAGTGTGGGAAGGGCAGCTGAAGTATTTTTCCAATTACAGCTACTGCTACATCTTTATCATCACTGGTACATTAACTATTATGAGTTGTACATTTTGTCCAATGATAGGGTCCATAGAAATATTTAAGACGATTAGGATTCTATGGTGCTCATTTAATTTGATATAAAATTTTTTTATTGTGAATATTGGAAGACATACTATTAATCTCCTGTCTGTGGAGAACCTGCATTCCTATAAGCCAGATTGAGAACCATATTTTCATACAGCCCAAAACCACATATATGTAGTGTTTGACTCTATAGTTTCCTATGAAAAATATGTATGTGGAATTTTTCTAATATTACTGGAACTGGCGACTGAAAGGCTGACTCTGTAATCATTACTTTGAATGACTGTAAAGAAACACAAGCAGAAAACCCAAGGAGAGTTATCACATCTTTAGGTCCCAAACAAGAAATAATGAGGAGTTCGTCAATGATGAAGAGATATTAATTAACATCCATCTAAAATGCATAAATTATAAAAAAAGTCCCAGGTATACAGAACCCAAGTAGTCATTCACAAAGTTACTTAATATAATGAGGAAAAACACACATTGAATTAGTCTCTTAAGAAATTCTAATATTAAATCTGCATTGGCATCCCTATACTATTAGGCTGCAATAAGAAAAATATGCAAGAAAAAAATAAACTATCTAAGGCAGATAGAAGATCAGAAGTAAATTTTTAGCCAAACTAAATCCCCCCGCTCCAGTTCAACATAACCCATTCTGTTGAGGGTTCCCTTACTATTCAAAAACTGTTGTTCAGAAATACAAGTTTCCTTTCAGTGCCTGTTCTACTACAAAGATAACACCATTTAACTACCTGGATTATAAACTGGTATTCTCTCTTGAATGGTAAATTTATCGCTTGTAATAAAGTATGGAATATCTGATGTTTACTAATGGTCAACAAAGTTTGGCCCTAAATTTTTCAAGTTTAAGATGAAAAGTGATTTAAAAAATGAGATAATGAATTCATTGTGAAATAACAGGCACAAAGAAAAGCCACAGTGCTATTTGCATACCCACTTTTCTTTAATCATAGTTTCTAATTAAGCATCAAACCTCCAGACAGCATATTCCACTTACAAAAATCATGTATATTTTGCAAGATTTTGTGACACATAGGAATCATTCCAAGAAAATTGTTCTTTTTTTTATGAAGCATCTACTATTCAACATATTATATTTAGCAAAATGACTTGCCTACAGTTACTTTGGCCAACAAGGTACATATTCAGTTAAAAATGTATTTATACTGTAAGCTAAACTACCAAAAAAATGAAGATCCAGCAGACTCATGAGCTTTCTGGATTTTTTAAGCTAAATATTAGCGAAATCTTAGAAAAGGGAAGAAAGTTAAACATTAGCAACAATATATGACAGAGGCTTGCTATTTTCCATTCTTCCAGAGGAAGTCAGGAATAAATGTAATAAAATGCCTATAAAGCCATCTACTGACCACACAAACACATGCATGTTCTTAAAACAGTTGAGGGCTGACCACAGTAATCAAACTGAATGCAGGCAAAGTGTTGTGCAAATCAGGCCTAAAACGTATATCAGGGAAAACATGATCTACTATCTATATTTAGCAAGGAAAATTAAATAACATGGATGTTGCCTAGACCGGCTGATATTAACTGCCTTTGCTCTTACCCTTCCATCTAGTTACTTATGATTCACAATGCCTAAGAGGAGAAACAGAATCACAATGCTTATAAATAAATGCTGTATTTCAGTGCTATCAAAGCTAGGACACAGATGGAAAGATTTTGTGCAGCAAGACCCCAAACATAGTAACTTTTCTTCATGTCACCATTCCAGTACAAGTAATACCATTAAGAGGCAAAGTTTCCTGCATACCTTTTTATTGGACTAAGTTCCTGATTATAAAACTAGTCATTATGAAAGTACCTACCCTGTGTTCTCAAGCAACCAAATCTACCAGCACTGGAAACTCAATTATATCATGTATTAATATTTCATAAATTAAATTTCATATGATATACTTGGGTGAACATAGTAACTAAATTAAAAATTGATTTATAATTAAAAACTTATCAATCTTTTCAAGAACATTAGCACAACCCACATTATATATTTGCTACCCTAGTCTCTCCAGAAATTGTAGCGCAACTTGTCAGGCAGTATTAGTCATCAGTTCTGTGCAGTAGACAATGTTTGTGGCAATGCAGAGAGCATTTAGAACGGATCTGAATGGATCTGCAATGGCATGATGATTTATTACATTAATGATATGTGCACTACACTACAAAACTACAAATATATGGAGAAGCATTAAATTTCAAAATTACAGAGATCTCAAATTTTAAATAGGTCTGTGTTCTAAGAAGCTATGCCTGATCATCAAGGAGAGAGGCAGGGCAAAAACAGTAAGAAAACCAGAAACGTTTAGAGAAAAAGATAAGAAACATTTTATAAAACCATCTGTACAGGTACTTATCCGTTAGGTCAGAATGGGCCTGACCAAAAGCACCGTGAAATCATTAGGAGTCTTTCCACAGAGTTAAGAAGTAGAAAAGTGGGGTGATTTTGAAATATGAACCATTATTTCTCTTATAATTATAAAGTTGACAATACTGATACATTAGGCTGATATATTTATAGATTCCTCATTTGGTATGGTTATGCTGTTAAAGTTCAGATGATATTGCAGCATTTATGAAGAGATTATGCATACTACAGAGAAGAATTACTTTCCTTTTCTGTCAATACCGCTTTAGGAGTTAGTCATTTATGGACGGAGCATGGTATGTTTGATTAAGCAAAATTTTCAGTAAATTTGGAGATAAGCTCAAAAGTTAGCCATTTGTCAAAGTGACTTATTGGATCAAAGTTCACAATACTTTGTCCATATAATTTCATACAGATAAATATACTCAATTTTATCAGAAAGTATTAGACTACACTGTTAGATCAAGCACTTCTTAGCCAGCAAGATTCCTAAACAGAAAGCATTTCTGTAAGACGCAGTTCATTGCATTCTGCGTCTGGTAGAAGGACCAGTGATATTAAATATTAACACCTAACTTAATTAAAACTCTGCCTTTTTCACGATGTAAAACTTGAAGAATTTTGATTAGCATTAACAAACTCAAGTATTTTTCAAAATATGTTCATAAACTTATGAATCTAACAGACTGCTAATAGACTAAAAAAGCCATGAAGACTAAAGTCCTAAGCCTTTTTTCCTGCTAGTTTATTGTTTTGAGCTCATTGAGAGAAAGAAAGAAATCAAATATATCTCCATTCAAAAATATATACATCAGCAACTCCTTAACCCAGAATTCTGCTTATTAGTCCTGTGAAAACTTGAAAGGTGCCTGTTGAACAGTTTTACTCAGCAGTTCTTACCTAGCTCCTTGCACAGGACATCTCTTAGCAACTACTCAGTTGTTCATCCATAATCATTTCATGTTCTTTGTGATATAATTAGAAAGCTGTGGGTTGTAGCAGCAGTAGAGGACCCCAGGCCTTTAAGTGCACGACGTAAAGGTGCAAGTCCCATATGCTCATTTATATAAAGGCACTGAAGTCTGCTGAAGAAAGTTATTTTCTGGTACTGCAGCTAGGTGTAGAAAGAAACCAATCACTGATTTTCAGAGTCTGCATTACCTCATTTATGCAGATCCTTAAGTTGCTATATGTGTGGCTTAAGCGCAGAAGGACAGTAGAAACAAGGGAGAGCTGTCTGGTTAGATACGTCTGTCTCCTTCCACAACGCCTTCTCAATCTGCTTCATATCAACCATTTATGGCACTTTACATATGCCATTGTTTTAGAATTAGGGCAATAGTACTAATTCTCCATTATATTACAATAGAACATGAGACCGAAGTTCCAGATATCCTTGAACAAAAATGCATATGCTTTTGTTTGACTTCCAGTGGGTATTTCACCGTCTTGGTGCTTTTGAGAATCATAGGCACATTATCTAGTTCTATCAGTAGATATTTATCTGTTCATTCCTCCTTTTCTCATAGCCTTGTAATGTGGAGGGAATTAATGCTCTCGGTATCTTTGTAAGGCAAGAAATAAAATTCTCCTTTTACACATAGGATATAGAATGACTAAGTGTTTCTGGCAGATTGGAGAGTTGAACCCATACATTGTTAATCTCAGACTAAGTCTTGTCTCTGGTTAAGTAATTATTAAAACAGCTGAAAAATGGATAGGTGCTTTCATGTGAACCTGCCAGAGTAACCCAACAACGAACACATGTCATGTAGGGCAATTTACTGCAAAAAATCTAAAACAAAAAACCAGGCTTCTGATTGCAACATGAATAATAAGCAAACAGGTATACCTTGGTATTTGTGCTGGGATTAATTGGTATAAGATTGGTATAGGATGGCAAAAGAACAAAAGAAGAAATAAAAAGAAATAAAAGAAACTAAAAATTCATCTGTTTGGGAGCAGGAATAAGAAACAAGCATGACTGAGCCCCAATTTGAATTTGAACATTGATAGCGAGTGAAAATGGCTATAGCTGATGCTTTCATTTAGATTTGTCTTGGTCTAAAGAGGGGAAAATTCAGTCTCCAAGTGTAAAGAGTATTAAAGGATGTTAACAAGAAAACAAAAAACTAAAGAGAAATCCTTAAATAAGATTATACTCTTCAGTGAAGAAACATTCATTAATATGGTGTTATAGGAAATGACACATTTCTAACCTTAGAGATTTGGAAAAGTACTGGAGAAAAAAGTGTGTATTTAAATTAATACTATTCTGTAGGCCAATTAAAATGAAATTCAATCTAGTGAATAGGAATAAACATTTCTAAAATCCAAATGCATACAAATATGTCATTTTTTATGTTAATTGGTAGCAATTATTTTTTTTCCAAAAGGATTTTAACAAAAGATTTAGTCCTTTAAAATTTTTGTTTCTAGACTTTTTCTTACAGCTAAGGTCTCTGACAGTGAAATTATAAACAATCCATCCTGTTATCATCTTTATATTTGTAAGATTTTTTTTTCACATTACAAAATAGTGATTTTTCTAACTATGGAAGCTTAGTCTAAACTCTAGAATCCAACTGGCTTTCTACCATTCATTTATTCATTAGTAAAAGATTCTGCAAATCATGACAGTCTCTCAAGTGTTCATGCCTAAACCACTGTTAACAGTTATTCCATCCAAAGAAACAGTTTAAAATAAAATAGTGGTGTCACCTTCTTACCATCAAAAATGCAATGGATTTAATACTATCTAAATATTTCAAAGTAATGCATCAATGTCTATTTTTTTCCTCAGAGCTTCTTCAAAGCAAGCTAAAAAGCACGAGTTTGAAAAGTTTATTCTTTTTTTTTTCAGCTTCTCATGTCACCATCTTTTAGGTAATTCTAATATCTTACAGAATCTTAAATTTTAAATATTATACTTTTTAATGTTTTTTGCCCTAGACTTTCCCTTTATTAACAGCTGACAAATAAAAAAGTAAATTTGAAGAAATTTCTTGTAGGAAATTTCCCCCTCTTATTCACAAACTACTCTAAGTAAAAATAAAATTAATCTAAAATCAGAAAATACTTCTACTGATATTGCAATATTTGAGTCCAGCTCATTTTTGTGGCAGTTGCCTGGGACACCCAGACAAAAAGGTTGTAAACAGCAATTTCAGAAACAAATTATCACTAATTAAACACCCTGGATGCATACAAAGAAACAGACTTTGGACAATAGTGGATTTTATTTTTATCTATTATTTCAGAATGTCTCTGGAGAAGCAATACTCTAAATACTATTGGGGGTCTTTTTTATTATTATTTTTAGTATTATTCCCTGTATTTTTTATGTGCTAATCTAGTGTTGCAACAGTATCACAAAAGAAAAATAAAAAATTACTGTTCAGTAATATTAAAGTAACGCTTAGAAAAGAGATATAGTCCTTAAACCAAAAGGTTGAAAAAGGTATTTTAAATAAGCTGAGGTTTCAAAATTGTTGCATTTTACAGTCCTTATGTTATAAATAATAACTATATGTCTGCTAAACCTTGAAGCAATAAGGGTATCTTAAACAAAGAAGTTGACAAAGAATTTTCTAATCAGGAAAATGGTTGGTACATGGAGACTGTGTTGCATCCAGTCAAGTTGTTTTGTCACTACATATGCAGTGGAGACGGTAGTGGTAAGGTCAGTGTAATATTTCTTGAAATCTGACATGTTAATGAGTGCCACATCAACATGGTACATCAAGAACAGATCCCTGTTCTGTCCAATTAAAACAAAAGTTGTATTACTTTGGACCTGACAATTGTTTTTAAATTAATGGACAATCTTTCTTGTCCATATCATAACTGACAGTGTATCACTGTACTGAATTAGAGCTCTCTCTTCCTCATCTCGCCTATGAAATACAGCAGAAGGAGAAGGAGAGTTAATATTCACATACAGCTATCTTCGAACAGAGAGAGCTATCAAGAATATTTTGTCCATTCCTAGGCACACAGGTGTCATCATCTGTATATTTAAGGCCCTTACAAAGGGACAGGGAAGGACACTAATTCCTTCCAGAGATCATGCCCATGCTGTCTTAAGGACATTTGCTGCTAAAAACTTCAAGCCAAGACATAGAGTAGGTGGGATGTTCTCTTTGGGGGACTAAACAGTTCATCTTAATTGTATGTTTTCTCCACTGCACGTGACAGAAAGTTTCCCATGTGGTACAGGATTGTTGTAAGTTACACACCAGAGTGCCAACTATCTCCGGTTATTAACAAGCATATCTCAGTGTTGACTAGATTCCAGTGGTTGCCTGAGAAATCCTGAATAATACACTTCATACACCTGGTGCATTAAAAAAAAGATCTAATTATAGCCCATTACTGTAATAGGCAATAGAATGCCAAGAACATATTAACTACAGTACCAATAATGAATATAATGCATAATGTAGTGAGTCGTTTGCATTTCAACTGCTTTACATAATTCTTGTAAGACTAAACATAAAATGATCTGGCTGTACTTTTAAAAAAATGTTTTAATTATTCTGTCTCTCTTTTCTGTATAATTTTGCAATTCTAATTAATTCCTGAGTTTTCTATGAAATAATGACAGTATTTTAGAAAGTAGTGTTTCTGGGGAGCAACATTAAAATCTTTAACTATATCTAGCACTGGGCTTCTTTAAAAATATTACAGGCTATGACCTGAAGAAAATAAAATGGCAAGCACTGTTCTACATCTTCATATGGCAGCATATGAAAGAAAGTGGAAAAAACTCACATTTAATACTGTATTCTGGTCACTCGTGAATGACTTCAAACCATTTCAAACATTGACATTTAAAAAATAAAGTAATATAACTATAAAAAAGAACACATTCTTTCCTAAATTATAACTTTGTTCATATTCATGCAGAAAGTTTGAAATGGGCTAATCTTCTTTGAATGTTTGGTTTGCCTCAGCTGGAGGGGAAAAAAATAAATGTGAAGCAACACAATCAAAGGACGTACACACTGATGATGTTAGACAGTAATTTTCATTCAAGAGACATGCAAGACAACTCAGAAGTTTTTCTGAATCATGGCAATCTTGTAGGGAAAAGTGAAAGTAAAAATAAAATTCAATATCCAAATATACTCAGTGGTTGAACTAACACCACACCTATTAAATAAATAGCATTAAAGATAGCACCAAATGAATGAATTGTGGTAAAAATAAGACCCTACTTGACTTACTATGCACTATTAATCAAGACTAAAAACTCCTTAAGTATGCAAATGTTTGGAACCCTTTCTCTTTACATTTTGAAGAGGTCTTAATAAAACCCACAGAGTTTGGAATAGAACAACAGGCTAGTTAGAACTCCCAGAAAGAGGTTCCTATCTGAAAAATCAGAGTTTTAAGTGTTCCTGAAGAGAAATCTGAATGTGTTTCAATGTTTTTCCTCATTCCATATAGCAAGTAATGTTTTTTAAAACTGTGTCAAATGGGAAGTAAACATTGCCAGAAAATAAAAAGGAGCCAATGGTCATGTCAATCATTAGAGTGGTACATCCTTTTAAGTTGCAAATGTTGACTTGAGTGCACTCCAAGCATTATAACTGTCATACCCAATATACAAACCTGAACTCTACCAGTGGAATGAAGTCATTGTGACTCTTTACACAAATGCAAGAGCTCTCTGAGTATATTGTAAAATTCTGTATTCAGCTACCTTAACAGTGGATTTTTATTTCAATGATCTGTAATGAAGGAATAATTTTGTTCATTTTGCTAATCTATCTTAATGTACACACTATTGATTTCAGTCAGCTGATCTGTGAAGCATGGATGGTGAAGTCTGTGCACCTAAAATAATCCTCCCTAAGAAGTATAGGAGTAAAGAAACCAACCCCTACATATCTGCATTACAGGAATCTGATTTATAACCTGTCAAATCAAGTCTAGTTTTGGTGATTGTGAGAAACTAAGATTAGGCAAGTTCTGTCATATAACATTCATGATATTTGTTAGATGGTCAATGCTAACGCAAATTTTTGCTTGGTGAGAAGAATTAGTCATTTGAAAGAGATCACCTTCTGAATTTCCTTTGTCCTTAGACGTGTAACTTTAAAATGGATGCCTTTCATATTTCAGTTAAAGACAATTTTTCATAGCTTAATGTAGCCGTCCAAACAACATTTACTAGCAAACAGCCAGCAGCTATGTGGACAGCAGTGCATTATGTGATGCAAACGCTACTATATATTCAAGAAGGAAAGGTGAGATACCCATTTATTTTTCCAAGACATGACTTCAAATTTGAAGTATTTATCAGATGCAGCCTGCCAAGTTCAATACACTAGTTTACTCTGGTAGAGGAACATAAAAGAATACTTGATATCTCAGTGCAAAGTAATCTTTCCTTTGTACCTCATTTTCATCTGGTATTGATCAAGATAACTGAAGCAATCTCATTTGATGTCAGCAGATAAACTGGCTAGGAGTTTGCTCCTTCCTAGTGTATCAATAAAGAGGGAAGTACTGGATTCTGGACTTTTCTTCCTCCTCCTTTCATTCTACACCCAATCTACATTATATTTGCAGTGATGTGGTAGATAACAACACTGTTTATATTATTTTACAAGTTAAACGCTAAAAAAAATTATTTCTTATCTCTTTATTTTCTAAAATATTCCTATTTTCTCACCACAATTTACTTTATTATTCTGATCTTACCCTTTATTGAGTTTTCCTTCAGTGGTAGGATCATCATTTTCATACGGCCACTGCTGTTGCTATTGTTATAGTTCAATGTAGTTCATGAAGAGCTACTCACATTTATTTCTTAATTGTTTTACAGTTATAGCCTTTTTTTAGAGGTAAACTGCAATGTGTCTCTCAAATCTCTTTCTTCACAAGTTTGAAATTTCCTTATTGAATTTGTTTCCTTATTTTGGAGTATGAGTCATTTCACATTAGGGCCAAATGAGTCACGTCAGTACTGAGCTCTGCTGTACCACAATGCTACATTTATACGTGACAGCATACAGCAAGTTGTAGGAACTTAAATGTGCTTCTCTTTTCTAGTATGTTTTCTTTCCTGGTTCTTATTATCCACAATTTATTTTACTCCCCACAGTTCACATTAATCTAGAATTTATCTATTCTCAGCTCGACTTTGAACTGCCTATTGTCTGAATATCCTAACTCCATGTGCTCAGCCTTTTTCAGATGTTGTGTTATTATGCATACAAGATGTTGCCTGGTTCAGGGATCTTATCTTCCCCTACCTCCTAAAGCCAGAATATTTAGTACGTTCAAAAGTGATGAATTTCTGTACCATCATTCCATGGGGTGTGATGAACATAGACAAAAGAGCTACCTAATGGCACCGAGAGCAGTGACATTTGTTGAGGAAAACACAAACACTTGCACAGAAGTAGAGGGATATAGGAGTCCTCTATTTTATTTTTACACACAAAAGTTCCTTTTCTGAGTTATGAGAAGTTTCTCCCCAAATTCTGCTAGATTCTTCCCACAGGTGACTCTGTTTAAGATGTACTATTGTGTTTTGGACCAAGAACTCCAGTATTTTGTCTTCAGCTTCAGCAAGATAGCAAATGCTCAGAAAAGAATGAGAAATAGATCATAAATGTAGGATAGCATTCCTTCTCATCTTTCAGCAGCCAGTGGCACAAAGATTATCAGATTTGGAGGTTGCATCCAAAGTATTGCATTTAATGGACATCATGGGAACCTTTCTCCATGAAATTGCCTTTTCCCTTCTAAATCACTGTACGCTTTTGGTTTTATCATTTACCTGGTAATTTCACTAGGGGACATTTACTTTTTTTGATTAATGAAAGGTATCAAATAGTCAGTTTACTTCTCTATTTAGCTTAAATAACACATAAGGCATAAAAACAAGCTTTTAGCATGAGTTGTACAGAAGCATATTAAAAAAGTTTAGAACATAAACAATCTGTGCTCACATAAAGCACAGTCAGAATTACTTTTTTTAAAGATTAATAGTTGATAAAAATATTTATATTCTCGACTATTTGACCAAATTCATCATGCTTGCTGAGCAATGTTATAATCAGAGGTCATATCAAATTCTTAACCAATTATTGCATACATAATAAAACTGTGTATTAAAATCCTTATAAGCTGAGTACCATTTGTGAGAAAAAACATTATGGTTGCACAAGCTAATTTCTTTGTATCAAACTCCTCTGAATGGAGTTTTGCAACTTATCTGTTCTAAGCTCAGCAGTTTCTCTTATTTCCCTTATTTGCTGAGAGAAAGAAATTACTGGCATGATATTACATCAATATTTTAAATACAGATTTTCAAAATACAAATAAGGAAAACATTAACAGCTATTCTCTATTTATGATTAAAAGTGCCAAGAGCTTAAAAAAAAAGGCATAAAGGCAAAAACCATAATTCCTGATCAAGAAAACAAACCTGCTCAATGAAATATGGCCAAAGCAGCAGTGAGGAGAAAGAAGAGAAGGGGTATCACTAAGCCAGAATAATTTTTTAAATAAATTTTACCTAATTACACTGACAGTGTAGCACACAGGAAGAAGCAGATCCCACTTAAAGGAATATTACTTTTTCATATAAAATAATTTTTTCCTCCTCCATACAAAATTCCCCCCATACCCAATCAAAAGCATCTTAAAATTTGGCTCATAAAGTCAACATAGGACTTGTTCTTTCATCATTGTAAGGATGTTTATTGAACTCTCGAGTCCAAATCTTGCATGCTATCAGGTTTCTAGTCGCTCAGCAACCAATCTGTCATCTTTATTCCAGTTATAAAAAGTTTTATAACTTTTCTGTCTTTAACTAGGGTTTTCTATCCTTTCACTACGCTTCTGTGCTGGGAAATAAACCAGGAGCTGCAGGAAACCCCTACACAGCCCTCCAGCTTAAAACACTTAGAACTTGTATAGCAAGTACTTTATGCCCAGTACAGCTGCTGGCAGAGAAATTGGCTCCAATCTTACCTCCCACGTCTCCCGTAGCTCAACTGCTTCCGCTGGGTAGTTGTTTATTTCTCTTTTCCTTTCATATCCCTGACCTTTTTTCTAATGTGTTGAGCTGAGTTTGGAGTCACAGTGATGAATGAGATGTGATGATGAGAAACATAGTGAGGGTGCAGTGTGCGGGGCTGTTTCTCAGGCAGCATAGTAGCAGACGGAGGAGGGGGGAAGTGGAAATCTGACAGGTTTAGCTTGCTGACAGCCCATGTTTATAGGCTCTGTAAAGAATACAGATGAGACAGAGGAAAGGCAGAGACGACAATGACATAATAAATTTTAGCCACAGTGTTTTCAGCCCGAAAAAGTGAAGAAATAAAACCAAGTTTGGGATGCCGTTAACAGTTAGGCTGTCACAAAATTGAACCTCTTCTCTGTCTGCTTCTCTGGATAAGATTAATAGATACACTAGACTCCTCTGTACAGTACTTCTGCCATCTGCACAGAAAATTGCAGCCCTCTCTCCCCTTCGACCACAAAATATTTTAGGTAATGAATTAATTAGGCCTTCTAGTTCCAATACACAGGATGATATATCTGCATACTTCTCACCAATATACTCCAAAATACCTAAAGGAGAAACTTTATTTAATGCTTGGAAATGCTTTGAAGATTAAAAAAATAAATTAAAAAAAAATTAAGAAGAGAAGTGGTAAGAATAAGGACCAGCCTCCATTCTGAAAGCAGCAATCATCTCAGCTGCATCAAACACTGTATCTGTTTGACTTTAGTGGAGCTATGTCAGTTTATATCAGGTGAGATTCTTGCCTCTAGTTTTCATTTGGAAAAAATTCCAAGTAAACTTTGACTAAATTCCAAACCACTAAATAGAGACTTCAAGATTTTGGCTAATATAAAATTTTTAAATGTTTAGATTTTTTTCCTCCCTCCAAAGTCCCAGATACAGTAAAAGTTTCCTTCACTCTTTTGAATATATCAAGCATGAACATGACTTTTCTGATGCAACCTGATGATCCACCCTACCTCCACTAGGCTACATCTTGCAGACAGACTTTTTCAGAGCTGCTCTCATTTCTCAAGTTCCCCTTATCCCTACAAGAGCTACAACTTTTCACAATTCCCACTTATGAAAAAGTAAGACCAAGAATGTAAACTATCACTGCAAAATACTTTCACGCTATTTTTAACCAATTATCATTACCACCACCAAGCAACAAAAGACAGTCAAAGCAAGAGCAGCCTTCTACTTAATTATTGGCAATAGATAATGCAAAGTTCCTTCCTTGTCAGAAGCTGTAAAGTCTGTATCCATTTTCATTCACCTGAGTCCAGTGCTAGGAATTGGGTGTATAATATTCATCTTCCTGCCCTTTGCAGATTACCTTATTGTTGAATGTAGTAAAGAGAAGGCGGCCATTATACCAAAACTGAACTAACAGAAGAGGTCAAAGAGCACATCATGCACTATAATTTAGGCAAAGGAAACACACTGAAACATGCTTGTGTTTTCCCCACCACCTTCCAAATGTAACATCTACTTTCAGGCCAGCTTTCATGCTTTTAATAGCTGATTTGTTAATCGGAGGCTGGTTTGGCATCCAAAATTATGCATGCCATCCTACAGGTCTAATCCAAACAAGGTTGGCTGACACATCCATCAGCATGCAAAAGTGTAAACAGTGCAACCTTAGTTTTACAGTGTGTGAAAGGCAGAAGCATACATGTTTCCTGTAACCAACCATTAGACCAATGCACCCTTGTTGAGTGAGGAACATGTGCTACATTTATACGAAGTAAGATCCATAGAAAGGGCAAGTTTTCATGAAAACCAGGCTTCTTTAAGGCATGTAGAAAAAGAGTACAAGAATAATCACTAATCATTTTTGAGAGAGAATGATTCTCTTCTCAAACTTGGAGGAGGAAGACTTTCACCTTAAGATCTCAAATAATTATATAGAGCTCTCAGTAGTCACTAAACTAGTGAAGTATTGTTTTGATAACATATATTAACAGAGTTTGGTAACTTGCAGAATTACACAAGTTTAAGTAATTTGTCCAATATCTCCTAGAAAGACAAGAATTACAGCATAGAAATTCTGATTTCCAATCTCCTGATCTAATTCCAAAATGATGCTGCATTACATGTGCCTGCTACTTTAGAACTGCTTGTCCTGAACCACCAAGCACTGCATTAAATGGTGCATACTTATCAGTTCCATTATATTTATGCAGAATAATGTTATTTCTTCCAGGCTTTCTAGATAAACAATGACAACACAACAAAAAGGAAATTATCTACAAGAAATTACATTTCTTGTAATTATTTCCTTTGACACATTTTTAAAATGCTATCAGCTCTTCTCCTATTTAAATAAGGAAGATATGAAAAAGAAAATAGTAAAAAAAAAAAAAAATTAGTAGTTATATAAATAGAAATAGTAACACAAGCATATGAAGTAAAAAATCAAAACCAAACCAACAAACACCCAGGATTAATCAATGTACATATCTGGTACTCACCAGATAACCAACCTGGTATATGTTCTCTTGAAACTACTGCCAATTAATACAGATTTTTCATGGTAGTTACAGTTCAATTTTTCATGTACATGTACAGCTGAAAATTGTCAAATTGACAAGCTAAGCCCCAAGCGTTTACTGCCTGTACTGATCCTTATAAACAGATTAGAATAAGGAAGACTGATTCTGTGTTTAGTTTAGGTAAAGGGGAAAGAAGGCAGTAAAGTTTTTACAATTATTCCTGTGTAATCTTAATTCTAGCTCTTCTGATCTGCTAACTTGTGACAACAGTGGCCTTTAGCGCCCATGCCTGACCTTGCTCTGCTCTCCATTAGTCTCATATTTTTCTGAAATATAGAGCACCTTAAAACAAAAAAGGTAGCTCACACAAAGAGATGAGAAGTGCATGTTTTCTACCAACCGGTAATTATTTTTGCAAGCATATGCATCTTCCTAGCATTTTCTTGAGCATATAAAAACATATCTAACCTCTATAGTCAAAAATCCTTATGTTTTGTTCTTTGCTTTTCAAAAATTTCTCTCTGGGGGTGTAGCTGAACAGTGAGAAAAAAATTGCGGTAGAAACATAAAGTGTCTACCCACCCAAAGTCAAGCTGTCATCTCAGCTGGGGATGCTGACATTCAATGTTATATTCAGCTGAAGACAGAATGAGTGAGACTACTGCCTAATAGGGCTATCATCAGTGGAACTGTTTCATCCCAGACCTGGGGCCTATTTCTATTCCTCCTCTGAAAATAAGATTTTTCACTCTTTCCAGACTTTTGCCTAAAGAAAACTTTCTTAGTAATTTCTTGATTTTTTTATCTGTTATATTTATCTATAATACCTTAGTTACTTGCAACTGCTTCTTCATTTTGTCTGTGTTAATTCCCACCTTACTAAGTAGTATTTTAAATCCTAACACTGTAAGTATTATTTATAAAATCAGGGACTAGGAATGGCTCTGTTTGATGTTTAGAGTACCTAGTCATTTTACTTCAAAATGGAGGATGGCAAATAAGCCTAACTGAGTGAAGTTAGCTAAACTAACATGTTATTTTCTTAACAGAGGGTTAGAGATAGCACAAGCTAACTTCAGGAAACTCCCCAGATTGTGCAAACCTTCCTCTGCTTTGACAACTGCTTCAGAGAAGAAATTAGTGAATTCAGGCAGAGATGGGATTGGAGTCTTCGTCACTAATTTCTAATAGAAATTCTATCAAACCTCAGTAGCTAATTAAAATGTAAAAATTATTTGTTTTGTTGGTAGCATGCTATAGGGTCTCATTGTACATCGAAGATAAAATGCAAGATTGATGCCAAGACGAAACTCAGAGTGGAATCACAGAAATTATATCTCTGTCATGGAGAACCTCATTCCACTATTTAAGAAGAGTCAAAGGTTTGGTTTGCCCATAAATTGGCTTCTTTACACTACTCATTTGGCACGGAGGGAGTAGCAATTGAATCTGGGAACCTAAATGTTCTGGCATATACTAAACAACGAGCAAACTCAGCTCCTCTCCTCCTTCCTGCGCAGATGTCTCAGGCCTGCAACAGTACCATATTTCATGGAGATATCTTCATATTCGGAAAAAAGTGTGCATGAAGAGTGCGAGTCAACTGTCTCCAAACAGAGACCCAAAAAAGGTTTCCCAGCTAACTGAACAGCATCTAAGCAATTCAGTTAGATCTCAAAACAAAGCTAAAACCATCAAGCACAAATCACACCTTTTTGCGCGATGTCCTATTCTTTGATAACACTGCAGAGCTCACACAGACGGGGTTTTTTTGTGAAAAATCTCTTAGAAAGGAACAGTCTAACCCCTAAAAGACACACTGAAGGAGGAATAGTACAGAAGAAGGACTCAGGCTGTGTATATGAGATCTGCAAATGAATAAAGACATCCTCAAAAGGGGTTCAGAATTAAATAGTAAGGATCTCCTCATCCTACTGGGAGGGCATGTCAGGGGAAGACCAGGAAGTGCATGTAAGAATGTGCATTGACTTCCTGAGGCATTTCACAGTCTGGTGTTGGAGAACAGACCTCACTGCTGCTTTTTAAATCCTCTATGATCACAGAATGATAGGGGTTGCAAGGGACCTCTGGAGATCATCTAGTCCAACACCCCATGATGCATGATTCACCCAGGGAAGAAGATTTAGTTATAGAGGAAAAAATGCTAGGAGTTATCATCACACATAAAACTTTGGCAAATTTTATTTGCATGATACTGTAGTTCCTTTTGGGTTTAGAGAATTTTTTTTTCTAAATTCCCTAAGGGCAAGGCACAATATCTTGGGACCAGTTGTAGTTTGGAAGAGAAGAAATCTTAGTCTTCCAACTGTGTTTTAAGAGAGTAGACTAAATTCTCTCTTGTTTTTTTCCATACATCTTAACAGTTTGACTTATAGAATATAGGTGTAGAAAAAGCTGTAAGAAATCTACCAGCTTCTGAAAGGTCATAAAAAGGGGAGCTTGCTGGGGAGCTTTCATCCAGGCTGCTAAGACCTGACCTGGCATTCCTTTTACTGAAATATTTGATATTGTTATCACCAAAAAGAAAAGCTGGGGTATGAAATTTATTTACAGTGCTTTATTTGTTATACACATTACCAGCTCTCACAGATGAAACAGAATCTGAATTCAAGTCTTGGCATGAAAAATAGTGTTTGAGCTCATTAAACCAGCTTGAATAATATAGCAGGATAGCATCCCTGTTGGAAAATCTGAATTTGGTGGCATCATCTTTCTTAAAATAAAGTGTTAATGATTCCTCTTATGAACTTCTAGCATATGAAACGAACTTAGACAATCTGTTTTCTAAAGAACTGAAGAAAATAATTTCAAATATGTAAAAAGGAATAAAACGTAGATAGCAACCTTAACATTTTTCTCATTCCATTATTTGGTCGCTGACTTTTACATTTTTTAAAGAATCTTAAGAAAGTACAATAATATTTGTCTAAATACGTATGACAAACTTCAGAGTAAAGTCTCAGTCAGTCAGACCTCACTCAGTAAAAATTTGCCTGAGTGAGGAACTGAAGATTTGTCCCACTATGAATAACAATGCATCTCCATGCTAAGAATGAAAACTGTATCTATGCATGCGTATAGGTACATATATATACACGAAAAATATAAACAGTACCTATGTGTATATCACATTTACATGTACACATAATATATTTAGTACATATATATACACATATATACAAGCAGAATAGAATACCTACAAGTTAAATTATATGTAATAGAAAATCACAGCTGCGTTAGTGAAAGACATGCATAAGCCCATTAATAAGCCAGAGCTGTGTTATTGTGGCAACAGTCTCACCTAAGCTTAAACCACAGTATGCAATAGCACAAACCATATATATAAAATAATTTTGAAGCACAACTAGCCTCCATGCCATTTTAGGGTCTAGAGCAAGAAGTGAGTATAAAGGTAAAAAAGAATTTATCAGAAACTCCTTCCCATTGGAGTTTAGATTCCATATACTGTACAAAAATGATGTTGGTTACTACAAGGTTTTTTCCTCCTGAAACTGAGTAATTGTAAAATACTCATGTTTACATTACTGAATCTCACTCTATTTTTGAACATATTTTCTTTACCCACTTAAAGTGGATGGTCTTAAGAACTGGGCAAATAGGGTAGCTTGAAAAGAGAGAATTGAAAACATATCTTTAAACATATATTTATTTATATATTCAAATTTTTTCACTCGATTCACACAGCATACTGACAGTTTGGAAAATCATCAAAATCCTTTGGCTGTAATAAATGGTAATTTTCTTTCTGTCATTTATTTCTTCTTCTCTTTGGTATGTTTCAGGTATAAAAATGTGAAAACTACAGTGTACAGCAATTTAATAAGAACCAACACCTTATTAATAATCCTACTATCTGAGCTTCCAGTTGGTGAGCCAGCTGCACATTACAGAGATTCAACTCACCCCTGAGCTACTTGTTGAAGGACCAGGACTGATGAAACTGCCTGTCCTGGCCCCTTCTCCTGTGGTAGATACACACCAAATATGCTTTAACTATGATTTCTTGTATCATGAAGTTCACTGTTTAACCACTCCAGTCCTGTGTGAATTTTAGTACATAATGTTTAACTCAGCACACTCGCACTCAACATGCAGCTGTTGAAAACAACACCAAAATTCAAAACAAAGTACATTAATACACAGGAAAGGAAGAATATGAAGGGCCTTTTCTCATATCTGAAATGCATATATTTTAACTTGCAGAGAAGTAGCAAAATTATTACAGCTTGCCTATTCCATTATATATGCTGTATTGGTTGGCTCCATTAATGATAAATGTCATGAATGCAAACATTAACCCACTAAGCAGTATGAGTAACTCTGGTAGAGCAGGCAGAAATAGCTAAAACAGTTTTGTTAAGTAAAGCAATGTTTTTATGCAGCTGGAAAAAGTTTCCTACATTGGAGGAATAAGTAAATGTCTAAATTACAGTTTTGTATTATGTTGGGTACTCACCATTTTAGCCATTTTTTACTTATCAGTTTAAGAGTTTTCTGTGTAAATGGCTGATCTTTATGCATGTATCATCCTTTGAGTATCTGGAGAGGAAGACAAGATTGCACTGTTCTCCAGAAAGGAGATATGAAAAGCCATAATATAATGAGTACTTCTTATCTATTCCTATTTGAATCTGTCTCTTCTACCAATTTCCAAAACTCCTATTATATCACCTCTTCTATACAGATACAAAGCAAAATAGAAACTATTTCTTCATACTTCCATTATCTGGTTTCTTTTATGACAAAGTCAGTCTCCTGACAGTCTAGATGAAAGAAATGACAGTCTATAGTCTCCTCACTTATTGCCCACATGCCTATTATCGACTCTGAGGTGTCTCATGGGGGGAACAAGTTCTAGAAACCTCCAGAAAACTCCTTATAGGTTACTCCAATCTAAACAGAGAACTTTACACAAAATGCATTTTCCAACCATAAGTGATAGCATACAAGGAAATCCTTGATATTTTACAATAAATAAATAAATAAATAAATACAGAAAGTCATTAATTTATTCAGTATGATTTTACATCCTTCATTGATGGTGTTAAAGAAAGCACAGCATTTTTGACTGATTGCTCTGAAACAGAGAACAAAATGTCTTTTTTGCTCACAGTTTTGATCACCAGGAAGTATTTGTCACTACAATGCTTCCTGTTTGGTCACAGAGCACAGAGCAGCTTTTATTCTCATTTCTCCTTGAAGTTAAGAAAAAGGAAGGAATGTCTACTTGTCTTGAAGTCAAGGTGAGACAAAACCGCTGAAAAAATAAAATATTTGGGAGATTTGTGTGCGTTAAAACCAGAAAGCTTTCAAAAAAACCAGAAATGAAACTTCCCAGTGCAGGAATCAAAGGACATAAATGCAAGTTGCCACAACCCCTTCACAAACTCCCGAATTAGAGCTATGAGGAATGAGTGGAAATTGGAAACATTGCTCAGATTGCCAGTCAAACTTTTGGCAATAATTAGGCAGAGTCAGGCTGCTTTAGCTCAACCATGTGCCAGAGTCTAAAATCTCATCTTTATTCTGAAACTGTCTAGCTGTAAAACCTATGTTCCTAACACATGCAATCAAGCCTTGTAAAAAGTTACATCTCATTATTCAAGTGCTTCCCTCCCTAAACAATATTTATGCTTCATGTACCTCACATGCAGCTAAAACCAGTATTCTTGGATGCAGACATCATGTGTCTCTAACTCAGAGAACGACTTTACATATTTGAGCAGGATGTACATTTCTGGGGTAGCTATAGGACATTAGAGGATCAAATACTTGACTGTAAATCCATCTGGAAAGACAACTTAAAGAAAATAAAAACACGGTGTGTTCTGGCACTTACTTAGAGGTCAGTGAATCAGTGAACCTCAAATCAATTAAAATTTGGTGAGCTGTAATGTTCAAACCATCAGCACTTAAACATTCAGGAAAGTGTCTGCATTACAGGAAAGTTATTATTCAGCCACCACTTGTCAAGTCTGATAAATGGCCATCCCTTTTGGCTTACTAAAATGTGTTACCACAGACTATAGCTAATATTACCAGACTAAAACTGGTAAAAGCTATGACCTATGGGGAAGAAAAAGGTAACATGTATTTCTTTATTCAAAGTAACAAAATAAGAAGTAGCAATCATTCACATACTTTACACATCTTGTACAAAGATACTGATATTTCTTAACTATATAAATAATTATCATTAAGTAAATGAACAATGTTTTTAGAACTTTATGTATCCTGTTATAACAGTTCGTTATGACTTCACTGTCTCACACATCTAGTTTTATGATATGTGAAAAATGATGTAGCTGCATCTTATTAAATTAAATTAGACACCACATGCAGCTTAAGCAATTGCTGTAATTACTCTGTAATTTCTAAAATACGTATAATAGGAATACACAAATGATATAAAGCTCATTTTTATGTAAACAGAGTAATTAATACAGAAATCTCAAACTCTCCTGACTGTCAAAAACAATATGCTTGCAAACTTTAGGAAGGGCTGGCACAGTGCCTTCAAAGACTTCAGAAGAAATTGGGTAATCAGCTTTCAGCATAATAAATGTATGCATAAAGCATGTAAATGAAATTCAATAGGTATTCTGTAACAAACACTCTAGGATATGAAGCTATGAGTCACCATTTGTTTTTTCTCTGGATAATAAAGACTAATTGTGACTGTGCTCATTTGAATTGGAAAAAAGCCATCAATCTCACCATTAGAATGCAAAATGTGGGCGGTGGCTCCTACCACATCTATCCTTGTTGCATTTTGATGGCCTGTTCTTCCTTCACACTCCTACCACACACAGATCAAGCTGGACAAAAGTTTGAAGTAAAACTGCTAAAACTAAGAGTCTGAGTTACCACTGAGTTCTTCCATTTTCTCAGAGGCAACATGACCATTGGTTTCACCAGTGTTACACCAACTTAAAACTGTCTAATGCAACAGGAAGTCAGACCCTTAGTGTATATTACAAGGCAAAAGGCAGTCATTTAAAAGGAAATTTGTGTACTAAGGCCAAAGAAACTTTGAAGATGATGAAGGATACAAAAGGAGCAATAAGCACCTTCCACATTTTATATCAAGTATGGGGTGCATGCCAAATATTGTACATGTTCATTCACATAAACACTGTGCTAGCTATTGCAAGTGAAACTCCACTTGTCATTACTTAGTCAACCATATTACTGAGAGTTAATGGAAAGATATGGAGATTATCCTGCATCTATATTTTTTTCTTTGTTAGTTTTCACTATGTCTTTCCCAGGAATCCAGCATACAGAAGTGAACAATTCTGGATTTTTTTAGCCATTGCAGCACTTTGAGGGAAAGGACAACAGTTTGGATTAATTTCATATTGATTTTCTTCATCCTGGCCCAGAAAATATTCATAGTGCTCATTTATACTGATCTTCTAAAACTGCATTAGGGCCAGCAGCAAAGAATCAGGGGCAATTGTTTTTGAAGCTTCTTTAGTAATAGTCTAAGGGACATTCACAACAGGAATTATTTATGTTTGTTCTACAAGCAATTCTTGTTTTTCTATGTAAATTGTTCAAGAATTCATGTTTATGGAGAAATTTTCCTTGAGCAAAATGCACAGAAATCTGGAATTAGTTATAGAACAGCCTCATATTCTACATTTCTACAACATACTAATTAGTGAAAGATAGGCTGTATAGATGAAACACAGTATGTGAAACTTTCCACAAAAATCTCTCTAAAGGGGAAAAGCTTTCCAAAACCTGTAAAATATATTTTGTGGTTTATTGCTGTTGTGGCTGCTCTTTTGAGGGAGAAGTCCTTTACAGTCACCCCTGCCTCATGAGCTGGTGGAAACCAGGTTCCTGAAATCTCATGATTATTTTTACTTGCACTATTTCAGTTCAGAAGAGTGTCCTTCACAAGCATGTCTCTTATTTACAAGCACTACATGCTGCACTAAAAGAGTTGTAATCCAAATAGAAAAAATAATCATCTTTATCATGATTTTACACACGTAAAATGTGTAACACACGCAAAGATTAACCAAACAACTCGTCAAAACTCATACAGAATCTCTCTGGTAGAGCCAAAACCAAGCCAACCAAGTTACAAGCCAGTGCCGTAAATATAATATGAAAGAGAACTTTCAAAAGTCTCATTGTTACTGTTCCAGCTGTAATGCACAGGATCTCTATTGTATAAATGCTATTAACCACTGCCTTCTTATTTGATTTCCAAATTCAACTACGTTTTTTCAGGGAAAAGAAAGAAAAATCAAAACAATCATCTGCTTATATGTGCAATCATTCTATCTACCCACTTTATTAAAATTCTATCTAAAATGCTGTGACAGTTTCCAAAAAATACACAGACTTTGTAATACGGTACATATGCAACATGTCACTATTTTCAAGGAGGTTTAAGGTTAAAATCTAAAAATAACACTAAACAACTACATAGCACTTTCTATTTACTGATCTCAAAAAAGAAAGTTAAGTGTAATTATATCTGTAATTCAGAATAATGAGGAAGTGACTTGTCCAAAGCCCAGGAGAAAGTCAACGGAAGAGTATCCCACTCTAATGCCTTATCCAACAAACAGAGGCACCTCCCTGTAAAAATAGGGAAAGATTTGTTCTGAGGGTCAAGTGATAACTATCTGAATAGGAACAACCTCCTTTTACCTGAAGCCTCTAGTGCTTTTGTTCTTCTTTATTGATATGCTTTCAGACTTATTGTCAATTGAAATCACTTCTGAGTTGTTTCTGGCAGAGGGCAAAGTGCAGAAATTTGTCAGAGAAAAAAAAAAAAAGGAAGTTAATACATGAAAATATCAGCATTGAAAAGACTCTTTTCTGTCTGGATGGTCCTTGTTAATTCAGTTCTACCTGGCTACTAAACAATGTTTAAATCCTAAGGAAGAAGCTTGTCAACACCTGCAGACTACTTGAGGGTTATACTAGAGTATTTATATGAGCACACAAGACAAATCCCTCACTCTGCTTTCTACATTATCTTTTTTCCAGTTTTCCAAAAGAGGCAATGATGATAGACTATTTGAGATTCCTTGTATTCTGCAATATAATAAAATAGTTAGAACATGCTAATTCAAGCTTATTCTGCATATCTAAACAACTTTAGAAACCTGTCTCAGAGTGTGGAGAAGCAGGATAGACTGGCAGAAATTCACGTTAGAGAGACATTAGCATTTCAAGTTTTGTTACTTTTGGCAAAGGTTTTGCATAGTAATTTATTAGTCTTCCTTTAAAAAAACACATTGGTAACAGTTTAATGTAAATTGGTCAATACCGAGTAATGTAAAAGCATGGTTAACTTTCTATGAAAATCTATAGCCAGTGGGTTTAAATTCATCTTGCATAACATAACCAGACAGAGTATGTACACAGAACACAGTACCACAGCTGGATTTTAAATAAATGGCAATCCATTAAAGCACTTTTTTCCCCAAAACACTACAATCTTCTCTTCTCATGGATTTCAGACAGCCTGAGGGCAAACAAGGTTGCTTGTCAATTTATAGCCAAGTTTATACCTGTAAAGGCCCCATGAGGATCCAAGACCCAAATGAATGTCCATTTCCTTTATGCTGCACTTGGGTTTTTGAGACCCTCGTCCTCCAGGTGCATTAACATTGTCTGAGACTCATTAATATGGCAAGACAGAAATTGTAAGTGATGGGCTGTGAGATGTTACTCCCATTCTGGGATTCTAAGAGGTAGTTTCCCTAAATTTCTCTGTGCCATTAATTCTGTGGTACTCTTATAGAAACAATATAGCACAGACAAACTAATGTTGAGCAGTGAGGACAATTCCAAACATAACAGTAAAGAAGAATAATCTAACTAAGGCAAGAACAAGTTTAGTGTTAACATTTACAGGTGGCTCTCCAGCTTTTCACATTCATTCAGCACTATTATTCTCTTGTGCCTGTATCCTACAGTTACATTTCAAATGCTTCTTCTTTAAGTATTTTCAAAAGAATATATAGTTCATGGGTTTTTTCCTCCTCCAAAACATAGGCAATTTGAATCTCATTTGTCAGTACGTCTCTTACTTTATTTCATTAGGCCTCTCACTGCCATAAAATCATCTAGAGAGAACAGGATTCATTTGTGGAACAGAGACAATTAGTCAATTGAACAGGTACTCTTTCAAGAAACCGAACACCCTCCATAGAGTTCCAGCTTTCCTTTTCCTTTCTAACCAGTTGAGGACAACAGAAGCAGTAGGAACCATAAGACTCCTGAAGGAATTCATACAGATGTAGACAATACTAAAATTCCAACCAAATATTTACTGACTGCAGAGTCCAAATTAACTGAATGACTCCCACAAACTTCAATGGATTTTAAATGTGGATTCTAAATATCCTCTTACTTGATGTAAAAACAGGAATCCTATCAAGACTTACATGTTTACTCACTTGTGTCTTCAGAAGTCTGGTAGATTTAAGTTTTGGAAGAGAATATTTACTTGAGGGTACTAAGAGCTAAATATCACTCTACCCATTAGGGAACTTACAGCAGGGAGATTATTAATATTGTTTAAGGACAGAACATATGTATTGAAAGACAAAGGCAGATGTAACAAAAAAACCTTTTTGCTTCCTGGTGTAAACCATCATAAATACATAAATATGATCCACATAAATATCATTTAGGCTTTTCCATAGAAAAATAGAGGTTGGAAGAGAAGCCATCTGTCCAACATCCTGCTAAAGCACAGCTATCTTCAAAGAGAAATGAAGTTGCTCAGGCCCTTATATGTTCTACCAATTTTCATGATAAACATCCCTGTAGCGCGACATGCATTATAACATCTCTTTTTCCCTCAGACAAAATTCTTTAATAAAGCAGTACATGGTCTTGGTGCATTCCTTGTGTGGACTACCAAAAGTTTTTTTGTAAAAACAAAATCTCAAGAAGACCATAGCAACAATAAAATTAATGATAATGTAGGTGAGAGGGAATCGCAAGCGGAAGTAAAGAATGTTTTAACAATGAAAACCGAAAAAAGAAGGAGGAAATAAACATGAAACATATGAAAAAAACCACCTGTTTTTCATTTTTTTGGCTTTCCATTTATTTTGTTCCCCTTCTCCTTTCCTGCCTAATGACTTTTATGCAATAAATAAATAAACATGGATATTTCTGTAATGCTTTCGATCTTACTAACAGGACATCTTTCACTGTCGAAGAAAAGACAGAACACAAATACTATTAATCACATGTTGAGTCTAATTCCTTGCTTAGTCTTCTCACAGCCCCTCACTACAAGAAGGACATTGATGTCCTGGAGCGTGTTCAGAGAAGGGCAATGAAGCTGGTGAGGGGTCTGGAGCACAAGTCTTATGAGGAGCGGCTGAGGGAACTGGGGTTGTTCAGTCTGGAGAAGAGGAGGCTGAGGGGAGACCTCATCGCTCTCTACAATTACCTGAAAGGGGGTTGTAGAGAGGTGGGTGCTGGTCTCTTCTCCCAAGTGACTAGAGACAGGACAAGAGGAAATGGCCTCAAGTTGCGCCAGGGAACATTTAAACTGGTTATTAGGAAAAATTTCTTTACTGACAGAGTGGTGAAGCATTGGAACAGGCTGCCCAGGGAAGTGGTGGAGTCACCATCACTGGAGGTGTTCAAAAAACGTGTAGACATGGCACTGCAGGACATGGTTTAGTGGGCATGGTGGTGGTGTGTTAACGGTTGGACTTGATGATCTTACAGGTCTTTTCCAACCTTAATGATTCTGTGATTCCTAAGACAGTACAGGCAGTATGTGAGCTATGGATATACTGACTCATTATCTACTCATCATTTTCCCCTTGCCAACAACTCTCTCAGCTACTGAGATCGTGACCAATGCCTTTGTATCATACAGAAGATGCAGACGGGGTGCCCCGGATCAAAAAGATCTTTTCACATAATAACTGAACGTTGTTAAAACTGTCTTTGAAGCAGAACGAGTTTATTCTCATAGTAAGAGAGGTTAAAATTTGTCTATTTCAAATTTAGCAAGATAGTTTACAGGCCAAAGACTCTGTCTTGTATTGACTCAGGAGTCTCAGGGTGTTTGTTCTCCATTCATCCTGTGTCTGGAAATTGCACTTCCCCCAGCCCAGAGCTCTGTCCCTGCACAAGGCATGTGCAAGAAAAGTGCTACTCAGAGAAAATAATTTTATCTGCTTAAAAGATGCTGTTATATCACAGAATCATAGAACAGTTTAGGTTGGAAGGGACCTTTAAAGGTCAACTAGTCCAACCCCCTGCAATGAGCAGGGACATCTTCAACTAAGTCAGGTTGCTGAGAGCCCCGTCCAACCTGACCTTGAATGTTTCCAGGGATGGGGCATCTACCACCTCTCTGGTCAACCTGTTCCAGTCTTTTACCACCCTCATCGAGAGAAACGTCTTCTTTATATCTAGTCTGAATCTACCCTCTTTTAGTTTTAAACCATTACACCTTGTCCTATCACAACAGGCTCTACTAAAAAGTTTTTCCCCATCTTTCTTATAAGCCTCCTTTAAGTATTGAAAGGCTGCCATAAGGTCTTCCTGGAGCCTTCTCTTCTCCAGGCTGAACAACCCCAACTCTCTCAGCCTTTCCTCATAGAAGAGGTGTTCCATCTCTCTGATCATTTTTGTGGCCCTCCTCTGGACCCATTCCAACAGGTCCGTGTCTTTCCTGTACTGAGTGTGCCCTTATCAGACACTTCTACCACTTGCTGAGGAAAAACAATCACATTTTTGTTCAACTGACTATTATGCACTGCATGTTTAAAGAAACTGCTCAAGAACACAGACAAATTGCCACAGGATAACATTACTGTATTAAAAAGATGAACTTTTATGTTCTTGTTTAAAATCTGCTCTTGATTCACACTGCTGTAGCAAGCACTTGGTTCGCAACCAGCAAAATGAATCTCCTGTACCAAGGTAATGACCAAACCCTTAGGTTGATATATTATATGCTACAGTATCTTGAGAAATGAGTAACACATTACTGTGCAGAAAATATATATGTAGCAGGCAGAAGCTTGCATGCATAAAATACAAGAAACTTAGTTTTAAAGCTGTATATGTGGGAAATTTTCTCCAGTAAAGAAAACAGAACACTGAGAAATTTATGTTAATAACTAGCTATCTCTTCCTTTAAAATTAAAAAAAAAAAGTACCAACAGACTTTTCTACTATTTCTTCTACAAATTAATATGCTATTTTGTTGAGTCTTGTTTATGAAGTATTCCTGTATTACCAAATGTCATTCATATTGGTAAAGAAATTAAAAATTCCTCTAGATAACGATAACTTCTTTTGTATGTTAATATTACCTATAAGAGGATGTTCTTTGTTTAGAGTTTCTAGGTATAATCACAACCACTTTCTCTTCAGTTTCTGCTGTTTTCTGTTCTCATATGTGTTCAGCTGCAGAACCAACCAACCACTTACAGGGGAAACTCTTTTCACCACTTTGAGTGTGTTCACACAAAAGTAGGACAGGAAGCATGATCTGTAATTGCCCTGAGTATTAGGGAGAAGAGGGGGCAACTGACAATGATGAAAGGGAAAAGGAAATGTGTGAAAATATAAGCCATGTCAGAAAGCACGAAGCCCTGGCAGCCAGTCACTAGACGAGGCAAGGAGAAGGGAGTGGCCAAGTTCAGGGTTAGTGTCAATATTTTCAAATGTAATTTTCTTTCTTTTTATTGTTTAAATATTCTGTCTAAGAAGTCAAAAGTTAGAAACTTAGAAACACAAGCTACTGTTAAAATTATAATTGAGGTTGCTTTAAAAAAACATACTCATGCTACGTTATAGATGTACATAAATCAAAAAGAAGCATAATATAAACATATAACTTTACATCTATCTTAGAGAAGATGCTCAGATATCAAAAATATTCCTGGGAGTCTCTTCTGGTCTTTATAATGTTGTTCCCTTATGAAGAAAACTGAATAGCTTGTTTTACAGGAGATCTCAAAGCAAAGGAATCTCTGAGGCTGTTCATAGAAACTAGTATTGACACAATATATTTGACCAAGAAATTACACAAAAGAAGAGATGATGTTTAACTCAGACACTTTTTTTAGGGATAAATCTGGCTACTTTGTCCATTGGAAAGCCTTTATATAGCTCAGTAAACAATCAGGGAGAAACTTTATTGTGCCTGAATCAATAGACATTAATGCAGTGCATTTCTGTCTCCTATACAATCATCTTGGCTGGAGTGACATCCCTTCAGAACTTCTTTCTCCCTTTCCTTTCAATTCTGATTTATACTAATTTCTTCTCTCTTTTCTTGTTTGAATGTTTAAATTCAATTAAGGATTTTCTCCTATATCTATCAGCAGTGCTTGATCTAAATTACAAGACCCAACATATAGTCCTAGGTCATTCAGAAAGTCTCAGCTTGTTGATTATCCTCAGCGTTTTTGAGAGAAGGTTTCATTAGCATGCAAATAGAAATAGCTTCTTTATTCAGACAGACTAATGTTTAGTGTTCTATGAATTATGTCATGCAACAATTAAACTCATCAAAATGCACACAAAATGAAATTAATATTGTACGGTTTAGTTATTATTGCCACAAAGGATAAGGGGGGAAAAAAAAATGTTTGTTGTCATCTCTAAGTTGCCACTGTCTTTAGTATAATATAGATTAAAAGCTCAAATTCAGGCCACACAACAAAAAGCACAAAACGATTCTTTTGGAATCACATTTTTGCATGCATTTCTTTCTCTGGAAGAATTCATTTCACATTCTGTTAACAGTAACACACAAGGCATTCACTACTGATATTTCTAGAAGATTGGACCACAATTCATTTTGGCCCTTGAGGAATAAAGGTCAGACCTAAGCTAGAAAAACAGAGAAATGAGTCGTCAATCCACTGAGAATGTACCAGAGCAGAGGAAATATCAGCTGACAAGTTGACACAGTCAACTCCTAGACTGGTATGATATTTACACAACCTACTTTATGCAGACTTTAATTGGGCTTTTTATTTACGTGTTCTGAAATCCTGTGTTAACTCCTGTATTATCCTTGAGCATTTAGGGACCATAGTCTTTTAATTTATGTGCTTAGATTATAGATCTTTCTTTTCCCTTTCTACTTTTAAAGCATAGAAAACTCCAGTTGACTAGTAGGACAGAAGAGAAATAAAAGGGAAACCTTTCCCACTGTAAGTTCTCGCCCCCAGCTTCACCTTCATTTCAGCAACTCGCTGGTTTTCCTGGGCTGCAGCTATCTATACACAGTTTGCCTGTGTTCCTAAGAAAATTGTCTCATTTTGTCACACTGGGAACCTGGCTTCACGTTTGCTGCCTGATTTTAGCAGCCTTTCTCCACTTCCTGTGCTGTGTGCTCGCTGCTTGGCTTGCCTCTTGCCCTAATGCTCCCCATAGCTGCTGCCTGCGGCCCCTGACAACTTGAACCTTCCCTCCTTCGAGCATGCTTCCCTGGGCTACCTTCATCTCCCCATCCCTGAGAAGTATTTATCCAACCTTGTCATTCTCTTTTTGTATGAATAACACATAGAAATGTACAGTACCATATAATAGCATATGAATCATTCTGTTCACAGAAAAAAAAAAACAGGGCTGAAGCCTTCTTTAAAATACAATAAGCAACAGAGGTTCACAGCCTGAACATGAACAAGGTAAAAAAATATCAGTTTTCTTCTGGTAAGTAAGTGTGAATATATAACAATTTCCAGTCAACATGTTGCTGCAGCTTTTTAGGCATAAAACATTTTTAGGCCCTGGATTACTTTAAACAATCAATGCTGATATCCCACATTGAGTAAAATGGACAGCTAGCCAAGCAGTTTAGTCAGTCATTCAGTGCTGCACTTATTTGATTACCAGAAGGATGCAGAGTCATCTCCCAGACACACAACATTAACCTTTAATCAATAACCACTTTAATGGTAGATGGACTCCTTTCTGCAGGCCTCTTCCAGCTGCATTACTGTGGAATTGCTATTTGGATAATGATTAATATGCTCAATACATCAAAGATTAATTCCTGTTTACACTGGAAGATGCTGCATTATATATTTCCATACTACAGTCTCTGTCCCCTAGTCATGGACCTTGACGATGACAGGGTTTTGATTACTTTCAAAATAGTCTCCATGATGAACAGGAATTTTATACTTGTAATCAGTAAGGTGGAAAATGTTTAAAATGTTGTAATTTGAAGGAATCTACGTATTCTCTGAACTCTGAGTTGCTAGAAACAGTGTTAGGGGCTGAGCAGATGGATAAAAGAAATGCAGATGCTTAAAAGAAATGCAGATGCTAAGCCTTTTCCCCCACATTTTTTCTTCTGTTTCTAATGTAACCAAGATTAAGAAGTTAATTTATAAAAGGGTGCTGTTTGGGTAGAAATATAACTTTGTTCTTAGCTCATCTTTGTTGAAATACAGTGGTATTTCAACATACGCATAGTCAGACAGCAACTATTTGAATTATTTAGTAAATAAATGTCCAGTTCTTAGAAATACACCAGACTTAGAAATACCGACGAGAGATGTGTGCATTTTAATAACATTATAATACAAATAATGTTTGATTAAACTATGTTACCAAATTTAAGATATCACAGGGACTAGTGGAACTCCTTCCCACTAAGAATTTGTAGGGTTAGGATCGTCCTGATATTCTTTCTAAAACCTCATTTACCCTCATCATTAGAAAAAATAAAGCAAAGCAGGGTTAGCAATAGTTTTTCTTATGTTTAACTAAAATGTTAAGCAATCTCACTCATTAGACAGGTAATTAGAGGACTGTAAGTATGAGACAAGGTATTTAGGAGACTATAACATTTTTCCATTGATAAATCAACAGATAACTCATTTGAGAATCATTCTTTTTTTTTGAAAGAAAATCCTTGCTAAAACATACATCTAATAGCATATTTTAAGATTATGTAGTAAATATCTGTCTGACTAAGTCATCAAAGGCTATACTCTTAATTGCCAAATTGACCCAAGGGGATGCTTAGTCCTTCTGTCAGTGACCTTAGTCCCTTCAGCCCAGCCCTGTCTCAAGGTGAAGAGAGATGGTTGTTTTGAAATTTATTTTGAAAATCAACAGACTCAAATCCTTTTGAGCTGAGGGGAAAAAAAAAAAAAAAAGTAGTTTCACAGCTAAGAACCACTCCTCAAAAGAGTCTCACTTTCCTCCCTCATGAAAACCAGAGGTTACAACTCCTCATCTTGGTCTAAGTGCTCCACTCATTGAGACAAACAGAATGGAGAAGCCAACTGTAAATAGCACAGGACCAGGCTAATGGGAATATGCCTATACTGCACGCTGAGCTCAGCTCTAAATCTGCCCACAAGGCCATATTTGCAGGCCACACAAAGAGATGATTTCTACTCAGTGCTTGAGTTTACCCAGACAGGCTATCTTTAAGCTATATGTGATATAGTGATGGCCATTCCAGGGACAGGACTTTCAGAGATACAAGCAGGCAGTAACCTGAGAGTCCTTCCTGCTAGAGAGGGAGGATGAACACAACCAAGGCACAAATCATTAAAAGTCTTAAGTGCCCATACTAACAGTTAAGAGTTGCACTAAGAGATTAGCTGGAAACAAGGTTAGATACTGACACATGGGTTTTATGTCAGTGCTTTGCCGAGCCATTAGGAATTTTCCTCACAGTACAGTTTCCGAGAGGTAGACCATGTTGCCACCACCCAAAGCTTAGGGTGCATATATTCAACTCCAGCAAAGTTATAGATGGGAAGTAATAAATATTACTGTTTATTGTAGTTTAAGAGCTGTTCATCCTTGCTGAAGCTAAGGGTAATTTGCTTTTGACATCACTGATGCCAAGATCTATTCCTGAACATTTACATAAACCACAGTCTTATGAGGTCCACTGTAAAATAAGTTGTTTCTAACTTCTAGTCTAATATAGAAATACAAACTAAAATTAAACTTAACTTTTCTTTTCCATTAATTGGACATTAAATACACACCACCAAAATTTGGAGCTTGGATGAATTTTCTTATCATGAACTTTTTCACCTCAGCTTTATAGTAAAAAATAAGTGCATGTGGAACATGGAGGAGTGAAAAAGTAAAAAATATCTCTTCTCTCTATTTTCAAACACTGTTGTACAATAAGAGGAAATCATGGTCATCATTCTTTTGTAAAGAAATTCAGGAAATAGGCTGAAGTGGGCAGAAAACTACAGAAGCTTATGGAAGAAGGGTCCTCTTCTCATTCTGGCTTATGTAGGATCAGAAAAGAGCATTTATGCTTAGCTTTTAAAAACAGCTTATTTGGACTAAAAGAATGAACTATATGCCAGATCTATCTGATTCTTCATGGGATGTCGCGTACAGAAAACAGATCAAAAGTTGCTCTTCTCACATGAAGGAGGATATAAACACGACTGAATAACGACTATGATCTGGCTCAAGTTTAATGACAAAATATCATACATTTCCACCCTAAGTGTTCCCCACCAAGTCTTCCTATTTCTTCCTACTCTTTGAATCAGATATAGTAATACCTTTACATGTATTTTTACTGTGCTCTTTATAACAGTTGTCATGTATCACTCAGTGTTTCAGAGATGGACGTAATATTCACTTACGATTTTAAAACAATTGAGTTATTACAGTGCAAAACAGTGTATTCATTAAGAATATTATTTTATATTCATTGTGTATTCATTAACAATATAGTAATTTAAGAATATTATACTAACGCTTATCATTAACTGCAAACAATATAAATTTGAACTCTTTCATGTTTATTAACTTGGAAAGAGCTTTGCTTGCTTAAAGCTCAATTGAAATTAAATAAAAAGGTAATAAAGTAATTACTTTTTGTTAATATTTGTCACATAAGAAAAAAACAGGCTCAGCTTTTTCATCTTTCTATATCACAGACACAACTCCAGTAGATTAAATCCTGGCAGCTTCAGCAAGCAATAGCAGATGCTTTATATGACCATTTGTATGGCTTAAATGTTCAATATTTTTGTCATGCAATATACTAAGTGGAAGAGAGTCAAAGGAAACAAGTGAGCTAGATCAGAACCAAAGCCAAGCAACAGTTCAGATAAGGAATGCAAGAAAGGTCAGAGCAAGAGAGGAAAAAAAAGGAACATTGGCAGCAAATCAGTTTTGCATTTTGCCACAAGAAATAAGGAACTATGAAGATTGGACTTTACAGCGTTATTCAATGTGGAAATAGGAAAAAAGTTGTCTATTTCTACCTCTTGAAATGTGCTGGACCATTGACAACTCTTCCTGTCTTTGTACATGTAATGTTTCAACATATTTATTGACATATATCACATTTATCTGAAGTTCTTTATATATGCCCAACCTCTAATGAAATAAAAGTCTTATTTGCATGACAGTAAAAGTTAATTCTTTATGTAAAGCAGTAGAGCAAAATGGTTAGTATGGTCTGAATAATAAGCCTGTAGTCTGGAAGTATTTGATGGCCAGTAATATAAAAGTACTCTGAGTCTTTAATTTGCTAAACCATACATTCAAGATACTTTCCTAGGAAATGACTGCTATATTTTCCATTCAACACTTTTGCCATAATTGCACAATTGTATGCCTCACAAGGCTTATATAGGAATGAAAAACTGCATTTATTAATAGATTTATGGGCAAGAGGCCAAAATTTGTGAAACTGTGACTAACAATTGAGTATTAATTGAAAAGTCTTTCCCAGTTGTTATTACTTGTGAAGACATATCTGGCTTACTGAAAAACAGCTATTCCTGAATAACTGTCTATTCCAAGTAAACAAAAATTCTCTCTTGAGTTTAAATATATTTTCAAGCTATAGTTGTTGCAAATAGAAGATGGCAAATTGCAATTAGCTTTTTTTCACCTGCATTCATCATTGGAACTTGTAATACTCACAGTGTATTTTGATCCTTTTGTGTGATCCATCTACCTCCAGCAGGGAAGGTTCACTGCTAATATCAGGGCATGACAGTCCAGTAAGAGCCCACTATCAAAGAGCTAGCGATGCTGGTTGTAAAGGAATCAAACTGCAGTGCAGCATTCTTCCCCTATCCTTAGCTTGCAGGCAGTACCTTAATGAAATTAAGGAAACTGACAGAGACAGATGAGAACTCAGTGTGACAACTGCTTTTAGAGGCAGGCTGAGCCAAAACAATTTGATGCAAGCAATATTATGATCAATAACACCTCTTAGGCTTGCATATTCCATTATGGACAGATCTATGTGGCTTTTTTTTTCTTCCTTCTTCTTATTCTTTTTTTTTTTTTTTTTTTCCCAATTAAAAATATTTTAGACTAGTGGTAGTGAACAATTTTTACTGGATTTGTTTTTGGAAGAAAACTGCTAGTGCCACCCTGGTGCATCTTTTGTGCATGCTCTGTAAACTTTAACAGTAAAGGAAAACATTTAAGATGTTCTCATTTGCAACACGTGTTAGCTACTCCAGTTCACAAAAGGCTGTTAGCACAGTGAAGAAGATAATGAAATCTTCTGTACACTTCTGTGAAAGAATAGGTACAGAAAAAGTATTTTAAAAAAAAAAGTTTTGTGTAGTGTTCTCAAGCTAAGCAAAGTCACTGGATCAAACTGTAGCTGAGGTAAACAGAATTAATTATATCAGCATTTAGCAAAGTAAGCAGAAAGTGTTATGCAATGTCACATTGCACAATGCAAACTCTTACCTATTTGGCAACCATCCTCACAGAATACATTTCTTTTCAACATCACTGTTTTAGCAGAACACCTTTTTATCAAACATCAACTTAAACATAGTGCTGCTTATTATATTTTGGGTATATCAGCAGTTTTAGCAAAGTCAAAACAATTCGGGAAAACAATATAATTCCGGCAAATCTAGAGGGGCACACACAATTTTTGGATATAGTCAACTGTTTATCACATTGCAGTATGTAATTTTAAATTTCATATTCACTGAAATACAAAAAAAAGGTAATTTCAAATGAAAATTTTCTTATTTAAGGAAATGGTCAAATGTTTACACTTCTGAAAACATCTTCCCCTCTATCCATTGAAAGAACATCTTGTTGACAGTGAGATGCATTTGGCAAACATTTCAATGTTGTACCATCTACACAGCTGACCAAAACCTCATGTCATAGAAAGAGATCAATGTATAGACTCTGTACTTCATTTCTCCTTTATCTTTCTTTAGATGAATCAGGAATTCCTTACTTCTGTCATCAACCATGGTTGATTAGACACACTGGTAAATAAGATAGTTTTCTGATCTGCTGTAAATGTATTCAGTGTCACACTTATTTTCATCTCAGTAAGTTAATAATAGAATTTCTCTATTCTTTCTTGCTACATAGCCCAGTTATTGGATCATGTAGGCAAAAAACCCTAGTGAGATTAGTCAATTTTATAAACTATTTTAGGCTTAGATATGTAATGGAAAGTTGTCATGGAGATCAATGATTAACCTGTTTTTGTTTGACCTGCATATATCAACTGATAAAGGTATACCAAAGCAATCTTTTACAGTAGTAGTACTGAAGGAGAAGCAGTAAAAATTCGTACTTCTAAAAAAGGCATAAACAGATTAGAATTTTTTTTTCTGGCTTTACAAGTCTTTCTAAGTACAAAAGAAATCATTACTTTTTAATCTTAGAACTGAATTTTAAATGGCAACCAGCAATCAACGAAATTGTTCAGGCCGAGTCCATGCCAGGCTAGAAACTTGCATTCTAATGCAGATTATAAGATCTTTAAAACAGAGACATTGTCATAGCTCTAGTCTGAAAATAACATCCACAACAGCTGACCTATAGATCTGAATCAATTATAATCTCTCTATCCAAGTTTCTTTGCTGATCTTCATCAACAATTATTTTATCTTAAAAATAAAGAAACTTGATGGCTCTTCTCTCAATTCCCTGATAGGAAAAGGCAGGCTTGCTTACTTTATTTTAGTTATTAAAGGATAGTTCATACGAATATTAGCACAATTCTGATAAAAGCAACAAGCAGCCTGTCTACAGCATCTTTGTCTCTTAGATTTCCTGGTTGCAGGATATGTAGATTGCTAATGTCTTCATTCTTTAATGGGCAGGAAAATACAAACCAATTTTTCCTCTTTTCAGCTTCCCTGAAGTATCTAGAGCCATTTGTGTTAAATACCAAAACAAAAATAATAGCATTGGCTGTGGTTACTGTCTCTGCACTATTTTAACCTATGACAAGATTGATATATTCTCAGTGATAGACCTCAAAATGTATTTGTAAAGGAGGAATAATTGACTTAAAATTTTTTAATATGGTCCCACAGAAAAAAATATCAGTATTCTGTACATAGATATGCATATTTATATGAGCTATCTAGAAAAAAAGAATTTTTGATAACTGCAGGTGACATAAAGTCAGTGGCAAGCTAATTCTAAGAGGAGGTCATTTTACAAAGAAATTAAGATTATTTGGTAAACTGGGTACATTTGAGACACATACATGCATATATCATTTGGTATATCTCATAAGAACACATATCATACTAGTGGCGAAAAAGAGCAAGTCCTCTAAAGCTGACTGGGAAGGATTTAAGGGTGGATAACCAGATGATGTTGCTTACAATATAACGAAGCAATTAAAAAAACAACTTGATTTCAGGTGTACATGAGTAAAGGGAAGATCTACTAAAATCCCAGGGGAAATATGACCTGTATTAAGCTATTTGCAAGATCACTTATACAACAGTATGGTAATTTCTTCATCTGCACCTTATAAGGTGCTGAAGCACTAGAAATAGCCCAAGAAAGGCCCATGGGAATGATCTGAGGTATGGGAAACTTGTTACATAGTGAAATACTAAGAAAACTCCTCCTACTTCCTCTAATGAGAAAGTCAGAGAGATTTTAATCTACAGGCACATGGTTTGGGACAAATATAACTAAAAAAGAATGTGCTTTAAACCACATGATAAGTTCATAAGGGTAAATAAGTACAAGCTGAAAATGGGAAAACAAGCTAAAAATGATGTGTTCTCATTTTGACATAGATAATTTCAGCCCCTTTTGACTTCAGCGTCAGTGAGCTTTGGTCTTCATTTGACTGATTTCTTCCAAAATCTCTGAAAAGTGTTAACAGGTTTCTCCTCACTTTTATTCCTATTCATTATTTGTTACTTACTTGAAAAAAATTATAATGACTTACAGAGTTATGCATCCAATCAGATATCATACTGGACTGTTTCTGTCACAGAATGTAATTTAGATCTTCATAGTTAATATTTTTCCCATGTAGCATACTTTGGATGAGTTAAGCACCATTAGATTGTAATTTCTGTGATTACACATCTCTCTCTTATTTTTTCCTTAATTGACTGATATCCCATGTATCACCTAGGCTATTAAGAGCAGCTCATCCTACAGAAAATGCCAGGCCCTTCAAGAAATAGCCACAAATGTCAGACTTGAAACTTGGATCTCAGTATGAACTTTTCTGCAGCTCAGAATTATTTGGAAGATGATGTGGTTTAATTAATCATTAGCAAAAATATCACTCTGGAGCTAGCAAATTATCAATAAAGATGACAGAAGATGGCTGTGGTATGGAACATTAGGTATTCTGGAAGAGGCAAAATGCTATTTACATACAACAATACAAATTTTAGAAAGATTCTGGTTTCATAACAAGGATAAACATGGTTTAGTACAGTTCTTCCTTTTCTCACCAAAGCAGTCAGCCCATGATCAAAACTAATAAAATTCTGAAAGAGAGTGGAGTCCTTCTTCAGTGGGTAGGTTGGAGAGCACAGCAGCCAACATCCTACCACAGTCATCTCAGGTTCTCATTGACTACAAACAACTATTTGGAGGATTTACAGCTCTTAATTCCCAACAGGATAGAAAGCTGTGTGAGTAAATGGCAAAGATGTAAATGCATACTTTTCCCAGGAGTCATCGTGAAGTCTGACCCTAATGAATCATTTATGAAACAGTTCATATTAAACACTCTCCAGTGGTGTCTGTCAAGCATGTAACATATACCTAAAGTAAACATTAATTTCTAATCAGAAAGAATTTGCAATTTTAAATGTCTCATCATTTTGTGGAACTCCACATATTGGCAACAATCACAGGTAGACAGTTACTCCCATCCAAACAAATAACTATGCAGAATATTATGCAGTGTCTTTAAATGTAACTACTTTTTGTTAAACAAAGTGATGGCTGTGTTTGACTTTCTTCTTCGATGATCAGGATTGGCTTCTGATGTGATCTGTTGAATGAACTGATGTCTCGCCACAAAGTAATGACAGTAGAATGGGCTTTACTATTAGGTTCATAGTATGAACAACACTAACATGAACAGCAGTTTACTGTGCACTATTTCAACAGCAAAAATTGAAAGATCACTCATTTTCCTAGTAAGATTTGTAAGGGCCTGGAATGACTTTTTGTGTGATCCATAAAAACTGCAAAGAAAGAATGCAGTGTTCTAAGTTTGCAATAAAGTACTTTACACGGATATTCCTTCCTAAGCAATTTCCCCTGCAAAATAAAAAAACAAAAAACTTGATGGAGAAATGGGGAAAGTAAATGCGTCCTTCATCTGAAAGTGAAAACAGTTGTCTATAGGACTGTAGAGCATGCAGTGCTGTAACATAGCTCTGTCACATAAATAGTAATTTTCTTCATATTCACTTTGAACAAGATTATCTATCTGCTTAATATAATTGTTTCAAAGATTTGGAGGTAAAAATAATGGAGCAATGTTTAGGCAGTAAGTCCTTGACCTATCTCCACCTGTATCACTGTGTTATTTACTTAGCTACTCCATCACTATATGTCTCCAGAACTGATAGTGAATTTCAGAAACAGGTATAATACTTGAAGGCAGAGAAAAATGGCACAACAATGCTGGTTTTACTTTTCTTAACACTATTCTTGCTGTTGCCTCTAGGAAAACCAAAATAAATCCTTTTTTTATGGTGTACTCTAAATCCCTTCCCTATTTCGCAGACCATTTCCAATGTTAAGTAGTGTCCTCACTTCTAGAACTCAAGAATAATAATTTTGCAGATCATGAGCTGTGCCTTGAAAACATGATGTTAAAATATTTTTTTTCCCTTTTTTTTCTTAAATGTAATGCTAAAGAACAACAGATGTGGCTAAATCATTGCTGTTTCCTAATGCGGCTAATAAGAAATTATGTATTTGGGAGGACTTTTTTCATAGCCTTTTGTTCACATGTGCCAAAAAACCCCAAAAAGGGTTCTCCTAAATTATTTTGCTGATGTTAGTTTATTTATTATTTAGGCTTTACTTGAAATCTCCATTTTTTGCACTGCTCTAGTCAGCGAAAATTGGGTAAGTCCTTACTTTAAAAAAGTATTATTTCCTAATGTAACACATTTTAAAGCTTGACAAATGTGCAGAAGTGCACCCTAACTACGTATTTCACACTAATTCTCTCTTTTAATTAGTATTATTTCTTTTTATTATTGCTATTCTTCCCCATTTTATGATGCATGATGCCAGTACATAGCCCACAATTGCTTTCCTGATCAAGTCTGAATTCTGCAAATCCTGCCTCTCATGGTGAACAGGTTCACCAGCTTAATTTATAAGATAATAGCACTTCAAAATCTTCCCTATAGGACAACTTCACCCTCATTCATTTCCTAGTGCAGAGCTTGCTTTAGGTGTTATTTAATAGTTCACAAGTGATAATATACTGGTGCTTGGGCCTTGTTGATTTTGGTTTTAGTTAATAACTGGTAACGTCTATGAAAAAATTAAGTTACTGAAAGAAGAATTTATTCTTTGTCGTGCTGAGTTCTTCTCTCATTCCATGTCAAAGAGTTAAAAGTATCTATTGTGCAGATCTCTTGAAAAACTGCTGGGAAGGCTTGAAGAAAGACAGGCAGAGATGTGTGAAGAAACCAATGATGAATGTACTACCGGAAATTAGACAAGTTTACCTTTAAGTAACTTGGAAATAAAACTTGATATGGTACAGAAAGAGCAGCCTTTCACATCAGTGTGAGCTCTGACATTCTGTTGAGGGTAGTGCCTTTAAAGGGATGAACTAGACACATCTCAGACTGCAGTTTGTAGGCAATTTGCTGTGGCATATGCAGAAAAGGATTCAAGATTTCCTTATTCCTGTCATATATCACAAAAAAAATACCCCCAAACCAACCTGCTACAACTGTGTAAGTACATTTTAAATATTACTTTTCCATGTAAGAGATTGTAATAGCTGCCATAGAACCACTATGGAACTGCAAAGGGGAAAACAGTTTTGTCCTATGAAACAAGTTCATGTTACACAGCATGCAGAAAAGTTGAAGACCTGGTAGTTGAGTTATACATAATATGGCGCTTGAAGAATTTGTCTTTATTTAAAGACAGCATGAATACATAAACCAGTGATGGAGTACCAAAATTTTCGTTAGGTCTCAGTCCCCTTTGAATTTTAAACAGAAAAAACCCCAACAACTAACTAACTGAGAAACCAGCTAGAAACGAATTATGGGGTGATATCACTGATCACGAAAAATAACCACTTGGTATCTTTCATGAAAACAAAAGAAAACAACATTGATAGCAGGAATTAATAAAATAGATAAAGGAAACAGCTGCGATACATTGGTGAGAACAAGAAAAACTCCAGCCACATTTATTTTTTAAAAAGAAACAAACATTAATTTGTCTTTTGCACTGAAGTGGCTATAGCACATGAGTTTTTGCCACTCATACACTAGCTAAACCAGAATGTCAACCGTTTGAAGATGAGTCATCTTTTAATAGGAATTAAGTGATTGTGTTTTTTTAAACCTCTATCACATAATCACAGAATCACTACAGTTGGAAAAGACCTGTAAGATCATCAAGTCCAACCATCAACAAACACCACCACTCTAATGACATATTTGTCACACACTGATTTGGCAGAGGCTCTAGCTTATCAGTATTTGTATGGTGGAAGCACTAAATCTGAACTGTAGCTACTAAACAGTAATCCCAAGTAATTCTCCAGACTGTTTAATTTTTGTGCTGTGGTACTATTTCTGAGCCAAATCTCTTGGTCTGAGATAAAGTATGCTTTGATGACTGGTTTCCCAAGATTGTCTTTTAATTAATTCACTGTTGCCATCTTCACTTCCTCTCTGCACCCCTGCTAGGTGTGCTACCTCATGGTGTCCCCCCACTTGCCTCCGAGGTTTTGGGAGGGAGACTACCTCTTCCTGACACCTCTAGCATGGTGCTTACCACCAATTTGCTGTCTTCCATCCTATCATTAGCATTGCTGTCCTGCTAGAAAGACTTACCTGACTGACTCGCGAGTGGTCTATCTTCAAGGATAGCCTCACCCTGAGATACCTGTTCCATTCGTAAACAAACCAACCTACCCAGAAAGCACTGAATTTCATTTACCTTTTTGTTCTTAGGTATTTGCTGGACAGACAATAGTTTTTACAGCTGAGTTGGCCAGGAAGTTACAGAATATATTCAGGCAGTGTTTGCTGTTTTCTTTTGTTTAAAGACTTGGAATTTGCCGATTTGTTTACACAGCCTGGACTACATTAGTGGTCAGATTATGCACACAGCATTATTTCTGACCCTTCATTTCCCTTTAATCCTAACATTCAATTTGTTTTATGAGTGTCCTGACAGACGGTGGAGGAGAAAAGAAAACACTTCAGAGGGATCAAGGGGTACCTGGACAATTTAAAAAACACATTTTATTCTCTGTCCTCTTGTGCATGTAAAAAACCCCATAGCTTTAAAGATAATCGAGCATTTAGGGTTGTAAAAGTTGTTTCAGGAAAGGGAGATAACAAACATTAATCAGCTGTTTAATGTACTTTGTACTGATTGTTGTCTTAACTTATACATATGGGAGAATGTTTCAGACCAAAGTATGAATGGTCAACTATTTTTGTCTCTCTTTTCAGCAGCTGCAAAGTGCAAGAGAACTTTTCTTTCTCATCTTTTCTTTATGTATAAAACTCTAGGCTAGATTTTTAGTACATATAGATAGGCACAAATGCCCTAAATTTTAATGCAGAGGACAGCATTTGTGAATCTGAACCACTATTTTTTGTGTTAGCCCTGCCCATGAACTGATCCTCAAAACTTAATTTTCCATAGGGTTTTGGCAAGTCCAAAGTACTGTACTGGGACTTGATTATCTATTCCATTTGCTTCAAAAATACTTATGCATATTAAGAATTTTCCTTGAGAAAATTATAAGTAAAAAAATCCTTTTTGTTGTTCTGTCACTGAACACTGACAAATGTATAAAAAGATAAAATATTACAATACAAATGTTTTCTTTTTAATGCTAATAAATGGATTTGAGATAGAAGTCATTCTATTGTATAAAGTATTTCCCAAAGAATGAACAAGTATATCTTAAGTATAGTTACAAACAAGTACATGCACACAAGGAGCACATGCACACCTTTTTCAGTTGATCAAGAAGGATACTTATGGCACTAATGCTGTTTCTTAATAAAGATATTCTAGTCAAATTTCATTTTGTTTGGCACTGTACAAATACGGAGAAAATGACAGCTCCTAACACAAAAACTTAATAGTTAAAAATACAGTATTATAGGTTAAGGTTTTAAAGTTACTCAAGATTCTTGCTGGCTTTTAAAGATGTTATCAATCTTTGGATTGCCATGGAACTTCATTTTTAGCCTTACTTATTTTTTTATTAGAAACATTATCTAGTCCTGAACGTGATGATATTTTCATGCAGTAAAGGTTAGCAAACTCACTCTGTTTACAGCTCATTTACAACTGCCATGTATGTACATAAAACACTGACATAAATTAAGCATTAATGGGCTTCTTTCTTTGGATATGATGCTCAACTGGTATAACTACAGAAACATATATGTGCTTAATACAGTATGAATACGATTAAGTATTGTCATATATTTTTTTCCTACTTTCCAACCTTATTCTTTAACTTTGGGATTACTACATGATCCAATTTTAAAACTCCAAACATATATATGTACATATATATATGGATATATAGAGAGAGTAAAATTCATAGCAGTTTTGTGCTGTGAAAAGGTTTCTAGTGAAAAATAAGCATTGCTTCAAGGGATTTACAGCTCTAATTTTGCCTTTATGTTATTTACACCTAGTATGTTGTTTCTTTCAGAGCTGCCACCTGCAACAGTTTTACATGAATTGTTATATAATTAATGTGTCAAACTTGGCCTTCAGGATTACTGAGATATTTATCTATTCACTCTCTACTTATTTTGCAAAACAGAGTACTTTGAACCTGAAATCAGCTACCAGTTTTAAGATTCTGTGCTTAATGAGCAAAGTAGTAGTATGAACTCTAGTTTACCATCAGGAGGAACAAGTTGATGTTAGGAGAGTTTCATCAGAAGACATATAGGAGTTTGCTGGCCAAAAATCAAATCACTGCTAGGAATCGGAAGCAAAAGAATAGTACATCTTATGCACCAGAAAAAAAAAAAAAAGAAAAAGACTGGCGGTCATCAGTAAAGGTAGTAGGAGCCAGGCTCAAAGCAAACAATAACAAGCTGTTCTTCAATAACACCCCTTGCTAAAGATAACTGTGAATAAAAAAAAAGGGGTGTGTGTATATATATATTCAAAGGTTACTAGACAGGCAAATCACTTAACAACATCTCCCAGTATCCAAAAATATTTGGAGAATAGAAACGTACCCACCTTCCTTCTTTTCACTGTTCCCTTACTATCTACTTAGATCCACTGTTAAAGACGTAGTATTGAATTAGACAGACCCATAACTGAGGCAGTACAGCTTATATAAACTGCATCATCTGAGCATTGCTCCTATATTTACCCTCTGTCTTTTTCCCATTTGTTGAGACTTGTGGTATCTGGGACACAGACACAGGAGAGTAAAAATTACACTAACATTGCAAATGTTGAGAAGAAATAGAAGTAGTCTGTCACTAGCATAGATTTGATCTATAATTTTTTAAAAAATTGTAGCATAGAAGATTTGTTGTATACCAGCCCAGACTATTTAATTTTTTTTTTTACTATAATATTGAATATAAACAACCAGCATGACACATAATTTATCATGCATCTTCTTTCAATCTTGAAAAAAATTGCAAGGAATTTATAACAAAAAGAAACTATTAGAATATTATATAGCATTATAAGTTGGCTTAGAAGATACTCCTCCATACATTTTCATGTTTCCTGAGATTTTAATAGTCAAACCCTGCATAGAGCATATGAAGATATAACTATGAATTCTTTGCAGTGAAACTAGTTCCGAGTTCATTTTTTCCATTCCAGTAAAATCATACCTAAAAATAAAAGAAATAATGTTTCAATTCTGAATGCAAAGCACAAGTAAGCTGAAATGTAAGTCTCTGGATGAAGAGCACTTAAAAAACATTAGAATCCAGATCAAGAGAATAAAAGAAATAAAGGCTTTGAAATTATTGAGTCATTATTGATTGGGTTCTACACTTCTCTGAATTAATTTTCAATGGATATTCCTGAAGAGTATGTGCAGGATATTTTGTATTTGTTTCTTGCTTTAGCATCAGCCACATAGCTAGCCTGCAAATATATTCTGGTAACTTCTAATTTATACAGGCCTATTTCAAACACATTCTATCTGTCTTTACCTTTCTGCTCCTAGTTTGGCATCTTCACTCAGACTAGAGCTGGTGAAATATTTTTAAAGATTTCATTGTACTATTTTTCCCATTTTTGTTGAGATTTTTTTGTATGCTTAGGGAAGAAAAATAGCTATTTTTGTGGAACATTTTTTTTTAAAATGCTTCACTTCAGTTTAAAAAAAAAATAAAAATCAGGCTTTGGAAAATTTTGAATATCTGGAGTTGTGGAAGGGAAATTGGGTAAGAGGACTCTATCATAGAATACTGAAAGTGGGGCTGGAGGATAATGGGAGGAAGAAAAATGAGCTTTACTGTGAGGAGTGAACAAACTGATGTTGCCAGTAGACAAAGACATCACTGATGTAGTCTTAGAAAATGGAAAACAACAGTTCTTTAACTGTGTGCATTTGACCAGTGATGATATTGCGCATTGCTTTTTGCTGATTACTTAGCACTCATAAAAGTAAGTTCATGGCTCTAGGTGATCATGTTACACTATAAAACTGTTATCTACCCATGACCATGTCCTCCTATTCGCTTACCAGATCATTAAGAAAGGAAATAAGGCATTTCTTAGAAAATATATAACCAGATATTGCATCGAAAAGCAGAGAATAAACATTGAGAATAAATAGTAGCTTTGGGGAAAAAAATACAGCTACATGCAATGGTTCACAGATAAGAAACTAGTGGAATAACTCTGCTTGAGATTATTAACTTTATCTTGGACATGTGCAATTGTGGAAAGGAGGCTGAGGAGGAGGAAACGTTAGTGAATGAGTGTATCTCTGTAAATAGCAGCAACTGCAGAAATAAAACAAATTATTTGCAAAAGCATTAGACTTAAGAACCCTGTGTGAATTCAGAGCTCATTGGGAGCTAGGGGGAAAGGAGATCCTTTTGTCATCATCCTTCCTCTCCATCGAGCAATGCCAGACATATAACCACATTATATAGTGCTATTGTGGCTGTCTCTGATCTGACAAACCAGCTATTTAGATGTAACTGGTGTAGCAACATAACCACCTCTTAAAACCACCAGGTGGTGCATAAGCTTTAACATAATGCACAGACACTAATTTATCCTGTCTGGGGTCTTTATTCTAATGTCAGGGTTCCTCAAACAAAAGAAAGCGTACATTTGACATTTAGTGCACTGAGATTAATTAGTTCTAGGGATTTTTAACACAATGGAAAGGAAAAAACCCCACCCAACACTAACCATCTATTTAGTATTCATATGATTTCAGTAAAATACATTATGAATAATCTCCTTCTGTCTCCGTATCTGGTATTTTATTAATTATACTTTCAACCTTGGCTACAAACTACGTTTCAAAGCATGAATATCTTTGCATCACTATATTACAAATCCTGTAACAGTATCACCTGCTGTAAAAGTAGACTGCCAGAATTCCTACCAGAATTATGGTAGGAAATTGCAATTCTTCAAAACACAGAACAGCCTTTTATTTTTTACCTTAATATATTGTTGAATCGTGAATGTCAAACATTATCACAACATGTTAATAAGATATTCAGTTGCTTTGCACAATTCACTTTGATTTAGAGACCATGCAAAGTAACCATCTAGCTTGTATCTAACAATGGTGACAATGTTTCTGCTAAATTGTTTCTAGATAGAATTTTTTTCCCCACAAAGCTCTTTGAATGTCAGTATTTGTAAGATATTACTTGGTTTTCATTAAAATCACATGAAACAGTATTTAAAAAGCATTTCCTGATTACTTCTATAAACAGTAATGGTTTTCAGGGGGTTAACAAATTAATGGGGAAGTACTTGGTAAGCTAAGAGGAGAAGAATTCAATACAGTGAGCTTATCTATTAAAAAAAAAGACACATATGACATACACATACTGTGCTAAGGGTCTGCAAATGAAAAATATGTGATGGTTTTCAGGGGGTTAACAAATTAATGGGGAAGTACTTGGTAAGCTAAGAGGAGAAGAATTCAATACAGTGAGCTTATCTATAAAAAAAAGACACATATGACATACACATACTGTGCTAAGGGTCTGCAAATGAAAAATATGTGATGTGTCTACAAAGATTCATGCTTTTTTTAATGAAAATGTTGAATTACTCTTTCCTCCAGACAGACTTAAGTTTTGCACTCATTAATTTACTGTTTCTGAGGTTCCTGCCTTTTCTATGCTAGCCATCATCATAACTATTATTATTACTGTATTGCTTAAGTGCCCTAGTTTGGATCAGCACCATTGTGTTAATTAGATGCTGAACAAACACAGAAAACTGTTATACCATCATTTAACACATTTTCCTTCTGAATCACTGAATGTTGTCTTTGTTCTGGTTGCAAGTCACTACAGGCAAGGCTGAGCTATGACCCATACCTTATTTTCAGCATAACTATTTCTAGCTGTGAGGCTTTAACTAATAACATCAGTGGGTAGGAGTGGGCCTTGGATGTCTACTGGCAGGTCTACTCATGAATTAAAAAAAAAAACAGGAAAAATTTGTCTTATCTGTAATGTGCAGGTTTATAGATTAGACTCTTGATTTGTACAAAGGAGATATTTTGTAAACCGTAATTTTCAAGAGATCAACAGCTCAAGAGGGCTGGTTTAATTTCTTACTGTAGCTCTGGCTTTACTGCTGGGGACTTGTTTTCTGTTAAAACCTATGTGCACTTAACTGTCACACTATACAGCACTAATTTTGATTAAAATGTCATATAATTAATTAATTAATTAATTTTGTTCTTAAAAATTATAAAAAGCATGAAATATTTTATTGACTAACTTACTGGTTATCCCTCTAGTATTTGGGAAGGTTTATTTCTTCAGAAAGGAAACAGTTATGGACTTGAATAGATACACAATATTTAAATATTTAAAAGCTCATCAGTAACAACTTGGAAGATTCTTTGCAGAGTTTTTGGTGATATGCTGTGAGAAACAGCACAAATGTATAAATTACCCAGTATGAACAAGTGCCTATATAATTTCTCTGTTCCTTCCATAATTTTGCGGTTTCTATTCCCCCATCACCTACAACCTTTTTAGAACTGTATATACAACTTACTACTTGTGCAACAACATAGTCAACAACAGAGCTGATGGAAGACAAAATGAGTATTTAATTTGAAGGCACCTCAACTACAGCATAGCTTTTCTCAACAAGACTGCCTTTAGTTGTCAAAAAATTCCAGTATCACCATGAAAAGCACTATCCAACACAACCATTCTAGATGGATCCTAATTCTGCTGTGACACCTATAGCTTTCTTCAAAATGGTAAGTTCTGTTGTATGTCCTTGTACATAGAGACAACCAGAAGATTTAAACAGGTTGTAAATGAAAACTATGCTACTTTACAGTTTCATTCTGTTGACTTTATTTTAAATTTCGGAATAGAGCACACCTATATTTACCATACCGTATCACTTTGCCATACCAGTTTCAGTGTTGAAACAGAAGATACTGGCCAGCAAATAGATGATCTAGCATCATCACTTAAAGCATGTATATTAAATATACTATTGAAATTAGTCTTTTAAAATGATCCTTTAAAACATTTGTCAGGTTGATACTTATATTCCCATTACTAGTTTTCATTACATAGGTGTGGTGGGTTGACTTTGGCCAGCTGCCAGATCCCCATCCAGCCGCTCTCTCACTCCCCCTTCTCAACAGGACGGGGGGAGAAAATAAGATGGAAGAGCCCATGGGTCAAGATAAAGACAGGGATATCCCTTACCAATTACCATGATGTGCAAAACAGCCCTGACTTGGGGAAAATTAATTTAATTTATTGCCAGTTAGAAACAGAGTTGGATGGTGAGAAACAAAGAAAAAAGCTAAAATACCTTCTCCCACCCTAACTTCTCCCCAAGTTCACCTTCACTCCTCCTCCTCCTCCTGCTGCTGCCGCCGCTGCCAGCACCTGGGCATCTGCACCCGGCACAATAGGATAATTATGTCCTCTCTCTATATATAAAAACTATATGTATCCAGTTTATATATACATAGGTCAATCACATGCAGATATATACATGTAAGTAAAATGGTTTGTTGAACCTTCATTCAACAAATCTGTTGAATGCTTTCTTCTGGCTATGTCTGGTGAAGAGAACAGCTTTGGCTTGAAAAAGCGTAAGTGAGGGGTTCATGGTACTTGGCTGGCTGTGCTGGTACCACTTGCCTCAGAAAGACATTTCCAATAATTCTCCTGAAATTAGTATGCTTATGCCCTAATAATCCTTCAGACAATTAAAAAAAAATCTAGCACCAAAAATTATCACCTTTAAGATTCTGTAGAGAAAATTATAAATTCCTCAGAGCCCCACCCACACAATATCACCTCAGATTCACCCATATTCTCTCAATTCTCTTCAAAAAATCACCATTAGGAATAAAAGCATTAGTCTTTAACGTATATGCTGTATGGCATACATCTTGCATTTATGGTTATTGTGTTAATTCTTGTCTTAATACAATGGAAAATGTAGTAAAAAAATTTTTGAGGAAAAAATATATAAGCTTTCAATAGAAATCTAGATATGGCTCTGCTAAAAATAATTTTTTTTTTTCCTTCTTCAATTTTTAAGAGCAATTGTCTTCCTTCCTGTCTTTTTTTTATCGTGTTATTTGCAGGTGAAGACACTGATTTGCTCCTTGACCTTTCACATTAGAAGGAATAGACACATGGTTCAAACCATAGCACAGAATAAAATTTTAAGATTATAGGGGGTTTTGTTCTACTTCTGCCCAGCTGTTTACCCTTGACCAGATCACTTCAACTTTCTGCTTCTTCTCCTCATGCCTTGTGCCTCGGTTTGTATAGGATCAATTCAGAAGGAGCAGTTTAACAGAGTGTATATTTATTTTAGTAGGACTTGAACAAGGATGATCATCGTTTACCTGTACAAAGATGCTTTACTGAACTGAGAGCCTATAGCATAAAGTCACTTGGACAGAATTTTTTTTACTATACAAAGCATAAATGTGTGAGGTAATAATGACAATTCTTTAGTTTTATTTTCTGTCTCATGAAATACAGAACATTTTTTCCTGCTTACTACAATGAAATGGTTGCATAAGAATGTTGCTTGAAAAAGAGTATTAAAGTATCTGATTACTTTTGACAACAAATTTTTGTTACTTTTTGAACAGTTTCTGAAGAATTAATTGAAAAAAATGTTTGGAAATCTAAATTTTATTTCCAAAACTGAAGGCTAATTGTAACAATCTCTAAAATGTATTTCAGAGCATGTGTAACGTTTAATAATGTATACCTATAAAAAATATATGCATGTGCAATGTTTATTTAATTACTTATACTTTCTCTCTTGTGATTTTTAATTTCTTTTCATGTCAGATTCATAGTTCTGAGAGCTTGATTTTGGCAGTAGCATATTGAGCTAGGTAGGATTCTGGTTTTGTTTATCCATACAGAAATTACAGTATTCCAAATTACTTTTTTTTTCCTCAAAGAATCACATCCAAAAGTTTTGGTGCATGTTAGGAAAGGCATTTCTCATGGACCACAACATCCATCTTTTGATATAAAAGACAACTAAATAATGTATTATTTCATATGCTTCTATATATCAACATCAATAATCCTTGAACACAGCTTGAGAACCTCTGGGAGTTCCTGAAGATAAGAATCAGATTTAAATAAAAAATAAAAATGCAGAGGTATGAATATGGCCAGAATTACCCTCCAGTTCTGGATAAACCACAGTTTTTAACAGATGGCAAGTTCAAAAATGAAGAAAATCAAATTAAGAGACTATTGTTTAAAAACTGTCATAACTCATCCCAACTCTGTATTTTTCCCAAAATAGAACTGAGACAGGTATTTGTGAAGATAATTAGCTTGAAATCACATGTATAAAGGAAAAACATTGCTGTCAATGAGACTTCGCTTTTATGGTCAAAATACAATTCTTAGATTGTTAGCATAAGTTTATTTTCAGTGTTTTCTCTTTCTCTTTACTAGAGACAAGCTTAAAGAAATTCCATTAACAAGCACCTGATGTATCCAGGTAATAGTCAGCAGCGTTCTACAATATCTAGGTCTGCACAAAATGAGATCATCAACTTCACTGCTGTAATTATTACCTGTGTTATTAACTGTACCATTAGCAGTAGAATTAAATTCTAATCTGTTCCAGGTACTGCATCTGAGAAAGTGGAAGGTCCCCAATAGAAAATAGACCTGTTCAAGTGTTCCCTGAAATTTAGTTCCTTTTGCTTACTTATCTTCTCAGTAGTGTGAAATCACATTTTAGCAATTAGACTATGCCACTTTGTAAAGGCACTGAGAAACTCCATACAAGGTATCCTTCCCAGCCTGCAGCAGGCAGACTTTTACTAGGCAACTCCAGGAGAATGCCACTCCCGTGATATCATACAGCAGAAGTGTTTCAGTAAAATTTGAGATGGCAGTCTGAAACAACAAACACCATGTTGGCTTTGCTGTATTGAGATTTTCTTGAGCATTTGATTTACATTATGGTTGCTCATTGTTTGATGCTCTTATCGTTATCAGAATAGAACACACTAGGTCTCTAATTTCAGCAAAAATGTGTCAAGAATGATATGTTGAAATGCTGCTGGTTTGGGTTTTTTTTTTTCCTCCTTAGAAAACCCCCACATTTGCTAATTATTTTCATACAGCTTTTTTGAAAAAAAAACCCACAAACTTCTACTCAGCATGCTGGTATATACCATGGAGTTTTACATTCACAATATCCTGCTAATAAGAACACAGAAACTTTCTGAATCACACCCATATTTCTCAAATAACTTCAACATAATTTACAACCCTTTTTCTAAGAAATGCTATGCGGACACGAAACTCAAACCTCAGGCAGTATATGAGTGAAATCACAAGAGCTATGCTAGTTAACAGTGGCTAATAGACCACTTTTCCAAAAAAGCTCTCCTTTTGTTATTTCCAATTTTTAGAAGGCATGAAGACATTGATTATAATATGCTTGAATAGATGAACCTATTATAAACAACATCTATATGACTTATGAAGAAATCACTTAGACAATTCAGTGGCAAACTAGTACTAGTACTACTAGAAGGTAAGGCTGCACCAACGCTGAATATAGCAGGATAATCACCTCTTTTGACCAGCTAGTTATGCTGTGTTTGATGCACCCCATTTTGCCCTCTTGGCTGCCAGGGCACACTGCTGACTCCTATTGAGCCTGCTGTCAGCCAGCACCCCCAGATCCCTTTCTGCAGAGCTGCTCTCCAGCCACTCCTTTACCAGTTTATACTTGTGCCCAGCATTACTCCATCCTAGGTTAAGAATACGGCATTTAAGCCTGTTAAATTTCATCCCATTTATCATAGCTCCAATCTGTCTAGATGCCTCTGCAAGGACTCCTGTCCATCAAGAGAGTCAACAGCACCTCCCAGTTTGGTATCATCAGCAAACTTGCTAATGGTGCATTCAAGTCCTGCATCCAGATCATTGATAAATATATTGAAGAGAACTGGCCCTAGAATTGAACTCTGAGGAGCACCACTGGTGATAGGTCGCCAGCCAGATGTAGGCCCATTCACTACAACCCTTTGAGCACTGCTGTTCAGCCAGTTCTTCACCCAACACACCGTGAACATGCTCATCCCACAGTTGGACAACTTGTCCAGAAGGATGCTGTGAGGGACAGTACCAAAAGCCTTGCTAAAATCCAGAAAAACTACATCCACCGCCTTCCCTTCATCCACTAGGCAGGTGACTCTATCACAGAAGGATATCAAATTAGTTAAACAGGACTTTCCCTTTGTGAACCCATGTTGACTGTGCCTGATGATTAGATTATTCTGTAAATGCCTTTCAACAGTACCCAATATAACCTTCTCCACAATTTTTCCCAGGAACTGAGCTTAGACTAACAGGTCTGTAGTTCCCTGGGTTTTCCCTCATGCCCTTTTTGTAGATTGGAATAACATTGGCTAGCTTCCAGTCAGCAGGGACCTCCCCAGACTCCCAAGACCTTTGGTAGATGATCGAGAGGGGTCCAGCCATACCATCCGCTAGCTCCTTCAGAACCCTGGGGTGAATCCCATCAGGCCCCACGGACTTGTGAACATTCAGCTGATACAGCTGGTCCCTTACAATTTCAGTGTCCACAAATGGAAAGTCACTGTTCCCACACTTGTGGTCCTCCGACTCAGGGGACTGGGCAGTCCAAGGTCTATCAGTTTTATTAAAGACTGAAGCAAAAAAAGCATTGAATGCCTCCACTTTTTCTTCATCCTTATTAGTCAGATGACCATCTTCAACAACTATTGGCCCAATGTTTTCTTTAGACCTCCTCTTGCTATTAATGTACTTAAAACACTCCTTGGTGTCTGACACAACACTGGCCAGTTTCAACTCTAATTGAGTTTTGCCCTTTTGTGTATTCTCACTGCATATGTTATAAAACATCTGTAATAGCCTGAAAAGGTTTCCAACTAGCTAATGTACATTTCTGTTTTAATATAGGGAGTATATTCAGTTCCCCAAACATTCCATAACCCTTCATTCTGGATACAGTAATGGCAAGAGTATGTTGCAGAATTGATGGTTGTCTATCTTGTTTGTTGCAGAAGACTGCCCTCAAGAATACTCTTAACTGTGGTATGACAAGCAGTCATATAAAGGATGTCTGGCATGACCACAACAGGGCTGTAGTTACTCAGGCATAGTTTATGGATTAGCACACTTCATAGGCTGGTCTGTTTGAAAGTAGTCTGTGAGACTGTTCAGAAATTCATATTGATGGGAGACGGAACAGTCAGATGTGGATTTATTGTCAGGCAAGAATCAGAATAAATAGATTGCAATATTGTAATTTAGGTGCTTCGAGATGGTGTGCATATACCCCATCATTTATTGCAGACAGCTCCAGCCCCAGCACTTCATATGGCTATTATGGACATTATTCTTCCTGAGAAATACTGACATAGGTAAAAGTACCCATAATTAAAACTTTCCAGAAACCCGTGCTTGTTTCTGTTCATGTGTGAGAATACGTGACCTTAAAATTCCTTCTGGTTCTACATCCATGAATCAAACTGCTGCAGGAAGACAAGAATAATTTCATGACATTTTTGGTATGTGACCAGAAAGAGATCTGTATAACTCTGCACTGAGAGAAGTTGTGCCTTATGTATTCATACAGTACAAAAAATACCTCACATGTGTATAAGCTCATTTCCATTATATGGCTTCATTTTCAGTTTCAGAACAGTTTCTGATACAGAAAATACCACTTAGCATTCTCTCTAGCATTCAACATATCCATTAAGTATTCAGTGAAATGTCAACATGGGCATTCAAACTGTTGAAACAACTGATCATTTTACCAGACCACAAACTTAAAGATTAATATTTTGAATGTAAGCCCGAACTGTGACATTAAAGCACTCTAAAACATCCTAAGGAGATGTTTGCAACAGAATCCTTCCTCACATGTGCTACTTCATGTAAAGATAATACCCTGTGTTCACTACAGTATCATTTAAAGTGGCATAACTTGTTTTCACAACTACAGCTGGCCAGCTGTATGTTGATCAAAGAGAAAATTGAGCAAGACTGTAATCTTTGCTATTACTCCCTTTTTACAGGTTGCATATGAACAGGAAGGAACTCAGACAGCAATCCCTTGCTCAGCTGTAAGTTGCATTATGTACTCCTCTTACTTATGATTCCTTTGATTATGACCCAGGAAACTGATGTGTTTGCTTGCATTAGCATAAATTTTTCAGAATTACAAAGCACTTAATCCACACAGAAGTATCATTATAAAATGGCTGATTTGTTGCAAATCCAAGGCTGCTATCACTACATATAGTTATACTATTACACAATATTTTATTTCACATAGGTTATACCATTGATTGTAAAGAACAGTTTCCTATGACAGAAACAAACCTTACTTCCAGAGTCATCTGGAACTGCTTAAAAAACAAAGGAAGAAAAAGTTTATTCATGGAATTTAATTAAAGTTTTTGGCTCTACCATGTTTAACTATAAATCTGTACTGGTCTGAAAGAAACAGAAGCCGTTAGCAAGGTTAAAGGGCTATAGGAGCTTATCAGCCAGGAATAACAAAGGTTTTTCTCACTCTGATGTCAGTGAACTGAAACCTACAAATCTTGCATATTTCTTGCATACTGAGTTACTAAAGAATGAACTATTTTAATTGGGACTCAGTGCTTTCCTTCCTCACCATTCTTATCTCAGTTTATTCCTCCTCAGGTATAATCAGATATATCTAAAACTTCAGCTTCTGAGTAAGGTCAAAGAATTCTCCTACCTAGGTGCCATAAAGAGTCCTTACCATGAATTTTCAGATATAAATTTCTTACTCACCCCTGCAATGGAGCCCATGTATTTTGAATTTGAATTCTGAATCATTCCTCAAAGTGACTCACATCTGACATAAGCTAGGCTAAGAAGAATAAGAGACTAGAGTAGAAAAACTGCCAAAGATCATGCTTCAATCAGTAGGAATACACAACAGCCTTACTAATAATGCCTACTTTAATGCCTCTGGTAGAGGCAGCTCATCACAAGATTGGTTAAAGGACATTAGAGATTACAGTTGCACGAGACTTGGAAAAAAACTGCTTTGCTAAATAATTGCCTGTATACGTGGCTTGAAGCAAAGAGAAACTTTTAGCTCTTAGAGTTGTAATTCCATTAGTCTTCAAGCACAGAACTAAGTTACTAAGGAAATAGTTACAACTGAGCTGTGCCCAAACTCATTCTTAATCAAAATCCAAACAACGGTTCCCCAAACACTACAATCCTCCCCTATCACAACATCTAAATTTCTGCATTATTTGAATAATCTGACCATTTTTATTTAATCTCTCATGAATTTCTTTCCTCCGGAGCCTTGACATGAGAAAAAGAGAACTCTTGTATGCAGCTCAAAGAGCTCTATCTTCTTGTCTCCTTTGCCAAACCTCATCTCCTGAAAGCACCAAAAGACAGTTTGGCACTGCCTCCTTCAATCCTTCATTATAGCATCACGCCCTCCTTATAACAGCAGCAGACTTTCCTCCTGAAGGTCTTCCTTCTGCCTACCCTTCTCATGCTTTATTTCTTTCTTTTCTATTATCTGATCTGAAAGGACAGCTAGAATCTGATATCCAGAGCAAAAGAAATGTTAGGCTGGAAGAGGAAAACAATTCAGAACACGCCGAAGTGATGACTCCTATTCTGTAGAAACCTGAACTCTGTCTTTGAGAATGTGAACCCTTCTTCCCTTTATTGTGCTGTTGCCCAGTCTCTGAGAGACGTTACCATAAGATATAATATACCTAAGAATAACCCGTTAACTTAAGGGTTAGTGGAAAATTGCTTAACAGCCTCAAATTTTGTTGTTCACAGCTATTTACAATATACTCTCTCATAAGCTCAAAAACAGACTTCGCTTTCCTAGAGGTTTCATCTTCACATTATTTCACTATCATTAATTTTTCTTCTCATGTTTCTTATAAAGACAGTCAACAAGACTTTGCTTCATTTACATTCTTATTACTGCTTCAAAGTCACTAATTACAGGCTTTGGTTTTGTTTTCAATTTGTATGTTACGCTAACAGATCAAGACTGTCTTGTGGTCTTTAGATACTGCCTTCTTTCATTTTTATGCAACAAATATACACAGATGCCAATACATAGATAAACACTACACGTTTATGCATATTAACATATATTAAGGAGAAAACAAAAAAAATATAGCCATAGACAGAAACAGCCATGCAACTTAGGGACACAGCTTATAATGCATTTGTTCTTCAACTGCTTTTTCAATTTGGCTATAAACATGTTTCATCAGAAAGTTTCTGGGTCTTTCTACATATGCAAGCATGCAAAGCTACTCCAAAAGACCCACTTAATCTAAAAAAGATCTATTTTAAGCACAGTTGGTAGCATTAGGACTATACTACTAAATTTAACAGAGTAGATAAATAATATTGTATATTTTAGAATATTTGCCATCTTCACTGGCAGGTGTTTGATTTCTTAAAAGCACTATGCAATATGAAGTGTGTATGCTTAGCTGAGCCCTGGAAAGTAAAAGTTAAAATGGCATCATGGGCATCTATGTTCATTACCTATCATTTAGTGAAACTCACTGATAATCTGAATTTAGTCATGAATCCTATTAATGATCCAACCTACTTTCCCAAAGTTGTGTATTGGCACTTCAGTGCTAAGAGACACACCACAAAAATTACAAAAAGTTCAGTCAGCAAAGTAATCAAACTGGTGTATGACAAAGCCATTTTACATTGGTACTTTTCATGATAGCATTGCACAACATACGCAGCCTCTAGGGAGCTGCTTCTATTTCAGTAAGCAATTTCATTTTCAGCATAATTTGTCCTATAATTGTGTCTTTAAATTTAGTCAATCCATTCATTTGTTCATGTAATTAATTCTGATTTATTTTCAAGCTCTCATCTTTCAGTTCTTTCATTTTTTTTATTCTTTGCTTGTAATTTGCTGAAGATTACATTACATTTACAGATCCTTTGGAAATTGTCTAAATCCTGTATACTGAACATTAGAAGTGAAAAGGGGTTTTTTGCTTTGGTTTGGGTTTTTTTATTTCAGTGAAGCAACGAGCTACAATTTTCATTTAAGGCTATAGTAAGAACAGTGTTGCAAAGGAATTCCAAACTGTTATTTACTGTGTAAAAAGCCTATTCTCTTTCATGACTGTGGCTTATATGCACATTTTATGAAAAAGACAAGGAAAAATATAAATCCCATATTATGTAACTAACACTGCGGTTTTTTAGATCTGTATGCCATAAAGATGCACAAGGCAGAACAGCCCTACAATGAATTTAATGATATCCATGTGCTACACCAGCATATGTCACTTGTAGTTAAGCTGGATACACATGAACTGGTCTTGCTATCCTTCATTGTAGACTGCTCCTGACAACAGAATCTTTACCCTAACAAGACTAGAGACGGATAACCCTTTGGTTGATATGTTCTGTTTGAAGCTTTGGTCAGGTTTCTGAGGCAAGAACACTGTGAACCATAAATAAGTTTATTCATATTTCAGCTTTTCCTCTTTCTTCAACATGTAGATAGAGCAATGGCTTCATCTTTTATTGTTGTAATAAAACACCCATTTATTACAGTAACAAATGAAGAAACAGAGATTGTGGTTCTTCATGTCAATGATATTTAGTCTTACACTGTATCAGAGCTCACCAAGTTCTTAATCACTATGTGCCACAACTGGACTTTATAGAAGACCTCTGTTTTGGATTAAATTGAAGAAATAATGGTATGATAAGGAAGCACTTGGAAACATAGGAAAGATTTGCTGTTCCTTTTCTGGAGCTGTATGACTGTTTTTACAGAATCACAGAATTTCCTGTGTTCAGATGACTTTTCACATTTTTAAATTTGTGCCCATTGCCTCTTGTCCTGTCACTGGGTATCAGAGACAAAAGCCTGTCTTCCTCTCCTTCATTCCCTCCTATCAGGTATTTATACAAAATTGACAAGATCTGGCCCTGAGCCTTCTCTGCTTCATGCTGAACAGTCCAGCTCTCTCAGTGCCTCCTTCTGTGTCAGATGCTCTAGTTGTTTATGCATCTTTGTGGCCCTTCAACAGACTTATTCCAGTTATGTCCATATCTATCTTGTACAGGAGAGCCCAGAATTGGACCCAGCACTCCCAGAGTGGTCTGACCAGTGCTGAGCAGAAGGGGAAGGACCACCTTCCTCTGACTGCTGGAAACACTCTTCCACATGCAGTCTGAGAAGCTGTTGGCCACCTTTGTCACAAGGGCACACTGGCTGGTCAGCTTGGCATCTTGGCATCCACCACAGTCCCCAGATTCTTCTCTGCTGAGCTGCTTTCAAGCTGGTCAGCCCTAGAGTGTATTGGTGCCTGGCGTTACTCCTCCCCAGATGCAGGACTTTGAATTTCCCTTTGTTGAATTTCATGAGATTCCTCTCTTCCCATTTCTTCAGCCCAACAAAGTCCCTCTGAATAGCAGCACCCATCTGGTATATCAGCCACTCTTCATAGCTTTGTGCACACATTGTGCCCCATCATCCAGCTCATTAATAAAGATGTTAAACAGCATTGGCTCCACTCGTGACCCCTGGGGTACTTCACTAGTGACTTGCCTCCAAGTAGACTATGTGCCACTGATCACCATTCTCTGGGCCTGGACATTCAGTCAGTTTTCAATCTACCTCACTGTCCACTTATCTAATCTGTACTTTTATTAGTTTTTCTAAGGACATTATGGGATATAGCGTCAAAGACTTCACTGAAGTCGAAGTAAAAAACATCTACTGCTCTCCCTTTGTCTACCAAGTTAGTTATCTCATTATAGAAAGCTATCACAGGGTGGTTAAGCATGATTTCTCTTTCATAAGTCAATCCTGACTACTCCTGAACACCTGCTTCTCCTTCATGTTTAGAAATGGTTTCCAGGATTAGTTGCTTCATTGCCCTCCCACGGACTAAAGTGAGGCTGACCACTCTGTGGTTCCCAGATATTTCTTCTTGGCCTTTCTGAAGCTAAGAGTAACATTTGCTCTCTTCCAGTCTTCAGGAACCCCTCCTGATCACCATGACATTTCAAAGATAACTGAGTGGCCTCACAATGCCATCAGCCAGTTCCCTCAGCACTCATAGGTACAACCCATCAAGACCCATGGACTTATGCCTAGTTTGTTAAAGTGCTCCCTAGCCTGGTCCTCCTCCACTGAGACCAAGTTTTCCTTGCTTGAGACTTTGTCTCTAGTTTCAGAGGCCTGGGATACCTGAAGGCTGATCTTACCAGCAAAGACTGAGGGAAAAAGGCGTTAAGTATCTTTGCCTTACACATGTCCTTTGTCAGCAGCTTCCCAGATGCATTCAGCAGTAGGGCCACATTTTTCCTGGTGTTCTTGTGCTGTTTACATACTTGTAAAATCTGTTCTTGTTTCCCTTTACATCCTCTGCCAAATTCAACTCCAAGTGAAGTATGGCTTTCTCATACTATTAACTACATATGGCATCTAGTATGGAATCATTTGGATTCCTTGTTGCTATTAATCGGCAAAAATCAACCAAGAAGTGCAATCAGTGCTCATTATATCTTAGTATTTCTTGGATTTAGAGAGAAAATGAAATGCCCTAGGAGACAAAACCGTGCTTTTTCATTACAGGCCTGCAACAAGAAGTATACAGGATGGACCTTTGTGTTGGTTTCCAGTGGAGGTGTGTGTGACATTTTTCATTCAAAAATGTTTGCTCAAGAGATACATACAGTTTGAAAGACGGCCTCTGGATGTATCTTAATTCTGTAGTTGGGACTGGAAATTAACTGCCACAATACAAGTCACGTCAGGCTGAAGAACTGCTAGTTTCTAGAGAAAACCTTCAACTGTGTATTAAAACTCTCTGAACTCTATGCTAACCCAACTCTGCTGTTGTGTGGCGCAGGCTAGAAAACTTTCTTCCTTTCGCATGCTAAGTTTTCACCGTTGTCAAACTTTATTTGTGCATAAAATTTTATTTTAGGGTTTTGAGAGGAGAAGGTGGTTTTGGGTGTTTTTTGCTTATTTCCCCCAGGCTTTTCAGGAAACTACAGGCTTCCAAGTCTCTGGAGTAGTATGATGCTCCCTTGAATAAAGTTCCAAGAACTCAATGCTGAATGTATTTTGTAGTGTACTACAGAAATTCAAATGAAATAAGTATATGAAAAATCACAGGAAAGAAGAATACAGGTCTGAATAGAATATTTTCAATATGAACAATATTTTACTAAAGACATGATTATAATTTCTCTGATAAAAGATAGCAAATGGATTGTGCCTGCTATTATAATAGCTTTGGAATTCTGCACTCTTGCTTAGCTTATCTCCTTATATTAACACTATACCAGAGGAATGGAAATTAGGCTTTTGCATCAGGGTTTCTGTTGTTTGTTTGGGAGGGGTTTTTGTTTTGTTTTTTAGATTTGTAGTGCTACCTGAAAGGACTGTTTCTGGAACTGCACCTAATTCTGTTTCCTGTCAATAAAAATATTCAAAGACAAGGTGGAAAACAAGTTATTTCTATGAAATTCCAGAAATAGAGAACAACAAAATCGCATTTATTCATGCTAAAATACATCCTTTCAAAACTAAAAAAAACCCTTCTTCTTTCTAAAGAATTATTTGGTGATAGATACAAACCAGAGACAGTAATAATAAAATGAGGACTAGACTTTTCTAACAAAAAGAACCCAAAAGATTAGTTACAATGACAGATATAAGGAAACTTTTATATTTACTAGAAATACACTATCACTATATGTTCACATATGGTGGAATCATTAGAAATATAAGAGAAAATTCGTTTCTTTAATGCTTATTTGTGGGACAGAAGTAAGTGGAATCAGGTTGATTCACAGTCTGATAGACAATTCCAGTGTATATGTTTATCAATTGTTATTTTAATAAGTTTATTTCCTGATTTTGAATAAGTTTATTTCCTGATTTGATGTCTCAATGTGGGCTCTGCGACTTCACAACTGGTTTTCCAACAAATCATAATAATACTGTAAGTTTTATGTTTTCTAGAGGAAGGCAGTGCTTGGGAAGCAAACAGCTTCAATAATTGCTAAAGAAGCAGAAAAATATCTAAACAGATAAACTTAATTTAACTGTTTTAAAGTGTGTTTCCTCTAATATTAAAAATTGAAAAATGTCATTATCATGTAAGGATCAGTTAATCTACCATTTTAACTCTTTCAGTCTGTGGCCTTTAAAAAAAAAAAACCAACAAACACCCCCATGTTTGCTACATTAAAAGAGAGCCCTAATATAGAAAACAAAAAAACCTACTTGCTTCTGAAGTCATATGGAACACCCATACCCATCCCTATTCCCACCCATGGAGTCAAGACTGTCATTCAAGCACCTACAAATAACGGAAAGAGATGGAAAATGTCTTTTTATTTCCCTTATATTTGTTTGGTGTTTTTACCTGGGATAACAATTTAATCGCATCAAGTCATGGAGAAAAAAAAAAAATTCTCTTTACCAAGAATTAAGAGTCCCTGTCTAAGTCACAGATTGCAACAGGATGATGATTACACCAAGTACATTCCATTTACAGCATTTATTAAGGTATGATTTCATGCTGGAGGTTAGTTGAGTAGAATGTTTCCAAATATGAAAGTCAAAACTAACACTTTGGTAAGTGTTGGTGTCCTTTCCTTCCTCTGTGAGCTTTCCTTGCCCCCTGCCGCCCCCCAAATCTAATGCTTTCGTTGCTTATTTCATCTTTTTCTTCACTTCCCCTTTTGCTCCTGACACTTCCCTTACTTCTGTTCTGCCTTGCTTTCTCTTTCCCTCTTTGTCTAACACATCTTATGCGTACTTCTTCCGTTGAGGTGAGAATAAAAGCCAGCTACAAGAGACAAACACAGGTGTCATGCAAATACACATGTCCCTATAGGAAGATAGAAAGTGGGCTCCAAGAAGAGTTTATATTTGACTGAGTACAGCGTACTAGCCAACAAATAAGCAGCTGAGAATCACTGCAGTAAGCAAAAGCATCTTAGAGTTGAATAAGAAAAAAAATATGTAAAATACAGGATGTGTCAGTGGCAGATGCTGAACTAAACCCCATATGAAGTGAGTGACAAAGTTAATGAAGGTGCTTCTTATAGCCACATACTCAAGTTTTGATTTCCCTTTACAAACATCAGTGCTATGAAACTTAACTACATGGACTCACTGCAGTTATGTGAATAATGCTACCATCTCCCTTTTAGAAATACAGAACTAACAAAAAGATTCACAAAAAAAAATGTGAAACAAGACACCATTTAGAAAGAATTCTTAAGTTAAGCAGTCTTATCCTCAAATCCAAGCATAAGCCCATGAATACCCAAAGTCAGGAAGCATGTACATTTTTAACAGTTACGTTTCCTGAGTGCCTCTGCACTCGGATAGAATTGCCTCAACTGCTCTGGACCACTTAGTGTCTACTTTCATCCAAAGGCTCCTTGAGATGAGGAGATGTACTCACATTTAGAGAATGAGCTCCACACAAGTATCGTAGTGATGCCAACTTTAATTTAGACTCATTATCACAAGAACGAACAGTAGTGCTGCCACTTCTATATAGCATGCTAATGGATAAAGACTTCACATAAAACATGGGAAAGATGGATTTAATATTTTTTTGACTGAGAGGTTTCAGTCCAGCAGAATATCTCATAGTATATCCTATAGTCTGGGTACAAGAAGAGCTTTTGAGTATTGTTGAATTTTATATTCTACAAGATAACATAACTTTATTTATCCATTAACAGAGTAATTTAGAACAAGCAAGATGCAGCAAAGCACTTAAAGTAACAGGAGTTCTGTCTTCTAAAACCCTACTTTCTAAAGACTATGTGGTAAGCAATGTAAAATATTCGGTAAAATAACTGGACTTGAGCACAGAGTGGAATTTATACCTACTCTGTATTTCTTTAAGTTTCCATAAGAATTAGCAAAAAATCTCAGACAGGAAAAAACCCAGTTTGTCTGTGCAATTGTAGATAGCAAGCAGTACCCGTTGTCTACTTTTTAAATATCTTTCCTGAAAATACTTTTATGCAAAGACTGTACCAAATAAAGATTCAATTTAAAAGTCTATTACCAATTACTTGCATATAATTTTACTTCCAGACTTTCAGAACTCAGTGAAGTCTCTTTATGCCTAGGCTGGCTCAGTGAGCTGCAGAACTATTTTCTTTGACACCAGATTTTGACAACCAATGAGCTATTCTCATAAAAGGTAGAAATGCACAGACAGCAGACCTTCCTCCCTTTAAACAGCCACTCCACATCTTGCACATAAGGTTTTGCTAAATGGCACTAACCTTTTGCCAGTTTTTTATTATTATTAGTGTATAACAACATACAGATTTCAAAAGTAGAGATAGACTTTTATATTTCCCTTTTACTCTCCTACCTTTTCTCCTCTCCAGCATACCTGCACTTATAATTTCATAAGTCTTTAATCATTTAACAGTAGGACTTCTTTCATCTCAATCTAGAACACATAACCAAGTCATGCTCCATACTGAAGTTCAGAATGAAATAAAGTGATAGTGACAAACATTTCTTCCAGTAACAACATATAGAGCTTATATAGTCCCCTTCCCTCCAGAACCGCCTTATGCACTCCCCCTTTATGCCCACATTGAAATAAATGAAAAAGAATTCCCTTCTCCCTGGAAGTCTTTCACTGCAATGACTTCCTAATGAACTGATTGTCAAACTATGGCTTGAGAATCACAGTTTTTTAAATCTATTCCTCTCCTCTTTCTGCTTATAAGATACAGCTCACCACAATGTTGTGGGGAGGACCCCAAACCCCTAAGAAATTCTCATAATTTTTTTGTTCCATAAATATGGAAAAAAGTAAACTAATACTAAACTACATAAAGCAATACAACTGCTAGTTAAACTTTTATTTGGTGTAGAACACCTGAAGAAATGCAGTCATCATTAAAAAACCCGCAACAAAGCAGGAAAACAGATTTATCCAAGGCTGCACTAAAATAAACACAAAATATGAGATTATAGTTATTATTTTATCCTTCCTATACACCCTGGTTGCCTGTTTTATAATTGTAACCTATATATGGAAAATGGCATAAGAAAAACAATTACATTGACAGGAAATGCTTGCTGTACGAAGGCAACAATATATTTTAGCTAAAAGATTCTGTGAGTATTATGTGCAGACCATGACATTGAAACATATCCCAACCCAGTTCCTTCTGGTAGAGTCTAGAAGTTCATGCATGGAAGCTTTACCAGACCTTTCTTGACATTTTCATCCAGGCTCAGTGATCACTAGGTAAAGCAGGATTTCAGCTCTTGCTTTTTCTGTGCTGTGCTGCTTGGTGTTTTTTAAGCTGCTGAGGAAACTGTAGAGTGTATTTTCAGAGTCGTGCAATGGAAGAGAAAAAAGAAAAGGTTTCCCTTGGAACTCACTATAGGATGAAGTTTTTAGAGAAAAGCAGATCATCCAGAAAATTATATGGGGGTCTCATTGGGATATAACAGAAAATACTACTTGTAATTTAAAGAATGTGGTCAGAACAAGAAAAAAAAAGCATAGAAATTACTGACAGAATTTAAGACAGTTTTAGTAAACAGTTTCATTTTTCTGAGCCACCTTTATTTTCTGAGTTTAGACACTTGAGTATACTTGCAACCTGCATAGAATGGGACATATTCTATGTATTCTAACACTTGGCTGGATGGCTGGTGCTGCTTTCAGGGTTTCAACTTATGGAATCCCAGGATGTTCCTCAAGGAGCAAAGACCACCAGGGAGGGATGGAAACTACATATTGGAAAGAAGCAAGAGCATCTTTGCGTCTTTGATAAGTGATAGGACAAGAGGAAATGGCCTCAAGTTGCACTAGGGGACGTTTAGACTGGATATTAGGAAAAATGTCTTCACTGAAAGGGTTGTCAGACATTGGACCAGGCTGCCCAGGGAGGCGGTTGAGTCACCATCCCTGGAGGTATGCAAAAGATGTGTGGATGTGGTGCTTAGGGACATGGTTTAGTGGTAGACTTAGCAGGGTTAGGTTAATGGTTGGACTTGATGATCTTAAAAGGTCTTTTCTAACCTAAACGATTCTATGATCTTTGCCAGCAAGCTTACTAACTGTGATGAGTTTTTTACCTAGCTTCATCAGGTGATGCAGACCAAAGCCTGCAGGTAAATCGACGTACAGAGGTAAGGGCATGTGTGACAATGAAAGAGGCTCTCACACTGCCCATGAAGACACAGGTTAATCTGAACTGCCTATCTGAAGCATGTGAACACTAATTTGCACAACCTATGAAACAAACAGGAGAAAAATGGAAGTAGATGCCGAGCTATGCCCTCACTGACGTTACAACTCATACTGTGGGACAGCCCGCACAACTGTGAAGAAGTAACAGATCAAGAAAAGCTCTTTATGAAAGACAGACAGGAAAGAAGAAGAGAGGGCTGCACTCTGCTTGGAGGTGGAAGCAGCTTAAAAAAAAAAAACCGTACAGGACCCTGCTATAGAGGAAGTGGCAGGTTCAGGGAGCTCTAGTGTGCCAGGATAAGAAGGGCCAACAAAGGACACATTGTGGTGGGTACATGCTTCAGATAGTCTGATTAACAGGAGCAGGTAGACAAAGCCTTTCTTAGACAACGGGAAGAAACCTCACATTTGCAGATCCTAGGGGATTCGGATCACTGACATTTGCTGCGCGTGCAGTGTGACAGGCTCCACACAGTCAAAGATGTTTCTGGAGAGTGTTGAGGACCATGGTTTATGGAGGTGCTGGATGAGATAGCTAGGATAGACAGTCTGTTGGACCCATTACTCACAAATATGAACCAGTTACAGATGTGAAAGTCATTGAAGAATTGACAGCAGCAACCATGAGATGGAGAAGTTTTAGATCCCAAGAGAATTGAGCAAGGTAAATGTAGTAACACAGCCTGGGACTTCAGAAGAGAAAACTTCAGCTTGGTTAGGAAACTGATAAGCAGGATCCAAATCAAGACCACTCTGAAGGATGGAGGAACACAGAAGAGCTGACTACTTTTCAAGGATATCCTCCTCAAAGCACAAGTATATGCAAGAAAATGAGCAGGCATGACAAGTCAGCTTGCCTGAACTCCTGACCAAATTTAAAACACAAAAGGAAGCATACACAAAGTGGAAGCAGAGATAGACAACTGAGGAGGAATACCAAAGCATTGCCTAGGCATATTGAGTACCTAATTAACGGAGTCAAAACGCGCTGGAGTTGAAAATGGCAAGGAATGGAAAAAGCAACACGATGGACTTCTACAGCTGCATCGGTAGAAAAAGACAAGGAAACTGTGGACCTTCTGCAGAATACGACAAATGATGCTGTGAGGAAGGACATAGAAAAGGTTGAGGTGCTTTCTTCACATTAAACTTTACTGGCAAATCTCATGTCTTGTAGATTCCTCTGTCCAATGGTAAAGTCTTGGGGGAGAGAATTATTGTCCTCAGCAGAGAAGGATCAAGATAGAGACTACGTACCTAAGTTGGACATAAATTCCTGGGATGGATGTGTGAGGGACTTTCAAGAACATAGAGGAAGGAAGCCCATGTCATAGCAAGGCTGCACTCTACCATCCTTAAAATGTTGCCATAACTGCAGGAGTTCCCCAATGACTGAAGAAAGGTGAACATCATGCCCAACTTCAGGAAAGGCATGAGGAACAATCTTAAGAATTTCAGGCTTCTTGGGCTGCCCTCAGTCTCTTTGGAAAAATAAGGAGTATTACTCATGAAAACTACTTCCAGAAATGTGAATCCATGCTGGCTAGTATCAAGGTGAATGGTGCTTGACAAAGGTAATTGCCTTGCACAATAAAATTACTAGCTTTGCAAAGGAAGAGGAAAGCAGTGACATTATTTGCCTTGACTTTAACAAGGTTTTCAACACAGACTGTCATAGCATCTTTTGAAGTTATCCCTGTTTTAAGCAAAAAATACAGTGATCATGATCTAAGTATTACTTATGCAATTTTAGTACATCAGCTACTCTGTTTACACGGGTCACGATGATTACTGTGATGGTAACAAAGCCATTGAAAAGAAAAGTAATTTTACACTTTACAGATTGACTAGAGATTATTTTGCATTGTTTAGCAGTAATTGTAACAAAGCTTATCATATTTACTGTAGTGGTAGCTTTTCAAGTCCTCATAGTGGACTGACAAGTGAAAAAAGTCATGTAAACACAACAGATCATACAAAAGCTTCCACCACAGCTTTAAGAAACACTTGAAATTTCTTATTATTAAAATGTGCAACTATAGAAAACAAGCTTGCTGGTACAAAAACCTGTGAAAGCGCAGCATAATCATATGATCATATGCACAGTTAACTACATAGATCATTACTTAGCTGTCACCAAATAATGTTTCAAGGTTGAACAAAAAAATCGCATGCATGGCCAATATATGTGATCTTGAAACTTATGCAAGAAGACTTTTCAACTCTTTTTATAACCAACTGCTAGAAGATATCTGTGAATTAGAGGAAATATTTCAATTTGTCAGTCTTGAATATATATACACTAAAATGTTGGCCCTGCCCTGACACACACACACAGACCCCAACCCACCCCTGGCACCCAGGCAGCCACAGGCCCCTGCAGTGCCCTTACATATGAAAAGACAAATGTCAATGATTTATGTATCAAAGTCTTTAAAGCAGAACAACACTACCAAATGCATGGGAAAATTTGGCATCATACTTCTATGAAGAACCAACTATAACGAATTAATAAACTGCTCGGAAATGCTACTTGTCTAAAATACATCATAGGAAGAAAACATGAGATGGGAAAGAGATTTCACACAGTACTGTCAAAACTGTACCTCATGTTTTGATTTCAAGGAACAAGAATACCTCAATTTGATTAATAACTTTATTTTTAAAAATGTTCAAAGAAATCAGAGACTGTCTTATGAAAATTCATAAAAAGGTTTTATACAGATCATTTGTAAAAGCATTGTGAGAGATTCAGAGAAAAGTGCACACATACTTCAGAAGTCCAGTATTATGAAGGCATGTGACACCTATCTTCAAACCCTAGCCATCTCAATTTCTTAAAACTTGTGCAAGTTGCCACCACAAATGAATCAGTAACAAAAATACTTTCTTCCATAAACAGAGTTGAATACCTTACAAAAATTTTATAAAATGTAATAAATTTATGAAAAAAGTATATTGAAATACATCAACATTTATCATAAACTTAATTGTAAGTGATACCCTGAAATACCTTATAATTGATCTGTACATGTATGGGGGGCACAGCAAGAATGCACATTAGAGAGAAAAATACATAGTACTGTAAAAGGAGTCCTCCTTCTCTAAAGCTTCCAGTAAAAGATTGCCTGCAATAGCAATGCTATTTCCTCACTTTCATGTGTGCAATATCCCATTTTGATCCGCGGAGGTCTGTTACTCTTATTCATACCAACAGCTGATCATGTAAGTAGGCACAACATTCTAAAGCTTGCGTGTTTCTTCCCAAAATGTTTTTAAGCTTCTTACCAATCCACCTAGTAGGATCCAGAAACCCACAGAGCTGGCATGTATTATATTGCTCATTTAATATGTGCTTTTTTAATTTAGATTTCTGCATAGAACCTCCTCATCAGAGTATTAGTGCTGTCATATAATTCAATATTTCCCTTTTCTAGCCCACTCCTTGCCTCAGTCACAGAACTCCCCTCATACCTCATAGAAAATGACTGTGGCAGAAAGGTGCTTTATATCTTGTTACTTGTTCTTAGTGCCTCACTAGTCCATTCCTTGTTTCCAGCTAAGGAAGTGCTGGGATAATTGAATGCTGTTGTAGCACATAGCACTTCTACATTCTACTTTCCAATTTCATCATCTTTCATTTCTTTCATAATCAGTCATTACATTATTGTATGAGTGCCCCTGAAAGATCATGGCACTGTGGAAGAATATATGACTCAATACAGACTCCAAAAATGATTAATTTTCTACTGTGAAAATTTTGATTTACTCAGGATTTCCCCTCCCAGTCTGATCTGCGATCCCAAAATTTTATGAGACTTCTGAAGCTAAACAGCATTTTACCCCTCTCCCAAATTCAAGACATGAATTCTAAATTGGCATTTTGTACATGGTATTTCCACCTAAGGTATAAAAGAGTATCAATATTCCTTTTCTGACTTTCTTTTACTTTTCTTAAGCAATAAAAAGCTTTTGGGTCAGTCTGTGACCTTTGCATTTGAAATGAGAGGTAGAGCCAAGAGGGAATATCAGAGACAACTTCTCCCTAGCAATACCCCAAAACCTCACTGACAGACTATTCTTCACTTTTCTCAAAGGTCTGTAGCAGTTGCAAGCGCACACTTCGCTCAGCATAATACAGATATTTCGGCTTTCAGAAAGAAACAACACACTCTCAGCAACGAAGAAACAGCAAACAATATGAGGAAACATTTACTACAGAAGTGCCCAGTTCAGCGCAGAAGAGGTTATGCAAATCACCATATATCAGGTAAAGCTAAGTGAGCTTCAGTGAATAATATTTCATTGTACTCCACTTGTCTAGCTCAAAGTAAACAAGCCCATCTGATCTTGATACTGTAAGTTATGGGACGCAAAATGAACTGCAGATTTCAAAGTTCTTGGTAGGTGAGATTATAAGCAGAATCAATCCAAATTAGCAACCTTACTGGCTCCTTAATCTTTTCAATTTTCTGTAACTTACTTGTTACCACAGTATTAATTACCTAAGCTGCAAAGTTTACAGACTGCATCATATCATAACATGGTATTTTGTATAATAATATATAATACAGTTAAATTTACAGAGCCACTACCATGTTTATTAGTATAAATAAATCAATGTAAAATGCTACGTAAATCAAATGAGCGATAAAAACATCTAACTGTGACATGTAGCAAAAAAATCAACGTCCAAGAACACATGCTGGAAAAGAGAATACTAGAGACTTCAGACTTTCCAGACACCTGGAAATTCCCTAGTTTTGTCTAATTGGAATGTCCTTCATGGTAAATAGATCAGGCAATTAGAATAGAAAGGGGCTGTGAAGCTCTCCCGACTGGTTGTATTCACTTAATACTGTCAATGGTGAGAGCAAAACCTCAGATAGTGAGATCTCATGAGTCACAGCTTTAAATACAATTATTGACGCTTTGAAGAATAAGCAAGTCAATAAAAACACATTTCTCCTCTAGTGTCATCAGACATTAAGCACATGAAGTCACCCTACAGGCAATATCCCAATTCACAGCTGTCCATTAGCCTGGAAATATTCAGATGTTTTCTCAGTACAAACTTGTATTTTCACAGAGAAACCATCTGAGACATCTTGTTTCAGCCACACATCCATTACGCTTGATAACAGTCATCCAACAGAAGGATAAAACAAACTAAACTAACATAGTATTTTAGCTTTTATTCTGTTGTCCCTTTGTCACCTGATCAAATAAGAGAAATATCACTGTAACGCACACAGTATACAGTTAAAAAGAGTTTTTACTGCTTCTAATTGGTTCACAATGGGGTCTGTGAGGTATAACTGAAAGTAAAAGATACAACAGGACTGTGGAGCAAAATAGCACGCTAAAAAAAATAGGCTGTAGAGGGACTATTGTCATAAAATTCGTTTTCTCCCCTTTGTTTATCCTGCTCTAAAATTACTTGGTTCACATGATTCAGTCCACACATAAGATGACATGTCTGCTTCAGGGACCACTCAGACTAAAATTGAGGTTCAACCTGTAGAGTAGTATCAACCTTGGCAATATAGGAGAGATATTATTCCTTTTATAATTCATTTCACTTAAAGCCTTTAATCTTGCAAGAATTAGAGCCCTCAGCCTTATCTCCATATAGGCCAACTAGCAGTCTACCCTAAATCTCATCTCTCTAGCTTGTCTGCATTCCAGCAAAAAAAAAAAAACCAACCCCAAAAAACCCCACCAGAGTCAAAAGGCCCTGAAAAAAAAGCATCAGAAACCCCTACTTCAGACAATGCTGTGTTACCCTGCCTGCACAGTTATGATTCTGAAGAATGTGAAATGAACAGGAGCACCTATTCCTGGGTCAGTCATGAGTTGACTTCTCAGTCTACACAAAGGAGTAGACTCACAATTTCTGCATTAAATTCTCAGTGTAACACACGGTTGTTCAGAGAAAGAACAATTCATGTCACACTACTACTTTTCCTAAAGCAGAAACAAATAACAAAGAAAAAGGTATGGTTTTGTCTAAAGCAACCTTGCTCTCACTGTATGAGGCAGCACTGCAGAGAAGATAAGGGACCGTGCTGTATCAGGAGGCATGTCTGATGCAGCACGTGGAGAGAAGAGACCGCATCCCTTATGCTGACTCTGTTCCTCAGGCTGTAAGTACATACACTTCAGAGTAGACTATTGCCACTTTCACACATAGGTAACAGAAAAATTTGCTCTTTGTGTAAGAAAACAGAGGATGAACTCTTACAACTACAGCTGTTATTTCTATTTCAGATAACCAAACTTTGAAAAATGATAATGGCTTGCTTTTTGCTCTTTTGATGAGCTGTAAAATATTGGCATCATATCAGTGTTTTATTAGAAACATTTAAAGATATACACTGTGAATGTTAGAATTTGGGCTGCTGTAATTTAAAGAAGATTGTGTGTTTTGCACAAAGACATGTGTAAAAATGTACTGTTATATTTTAACATGATTTGACATAAATCTTACAGAGAAAAGTAGTGAAACCGACAGCTAAATCAGTCTTTGAACAAATCCTGACACACTCACTGTCTGAAGATTTTTTTTAAAAAAATTACCTCCCAGTTATACTGCAAACAATAGGGGCTTGAAGTCAGGAAAGCTTTAAATCATTTTAGCATAGTCTATGCATGCACAATGTGAAATATATTCAAATGTTCTCTTTTCTACTCTCAGAAATCACTGTGTTTCTGACAAATGATTCTGTTCTTAAATGTCTCTAATAATGAAGACTTCATGCTTCTCCTATACAATCTATTTCAGTGGTATTTTTTCCATTATAAGATTTTTAATTATATGTAATCCAAATCTTTCTTGCTATAAAGTAAGAATGCACTTAATTCTTGCCCTGTTTGTCCTGAATCTGGACAAAAGGTTATTCTCCCCTTTTTCAGGAGCTTATGTCAAATGAAAATTTCTCATTTATTCCATCTTCTCTTCTTTTGACTTTAGAGCCATAGTCAAAGGTTCTCTTATGTCATGTGTATTTTTTCTAACCAATCAAATATGTTATTCTTTTGGGAAACTCTTCATGTTTTTCTCAAAGTATAACAACTAAAACATTACAAAAGCATTACTGAAGCTGAATAGAAATGAAAAGTTGTCTCCCAAACTATATATAGTATCACAGAATAATTCAGGCTGGAGGAACATCAGGACATCTTTTGTCCAATCTTCATCTCAGAGCAGGGTAAGCTGTGAGTTCAGACCAGCATGCTCAGGGCTTTATCTGGTCTGGTCTTGAGTATCTCCAAGAATGGAGACTGAACAGCCTCTCTGGTAAACCTGTTCCACAGTTTGACTGTCTTCAGAATTAAAAAGTTTTTGCTTATATCCCATCTGAACCCCATTTGTTTCAGTTTACACCTGTTGCCTTTCATTCTCCCCCATGCATGCCTGTGAAGAGCCCAGCTTCATCTTCTTGCTAACCCACTTGTTGGTACAGGCAAGCTGCTGTTGCATCCTCCCAAAACAGTCTCTTCTCCAGACTGAACAAACCCTGATCCCTCAGCCTCTCCTCACAGGAGAAGTGCTCCAGCTCCTGACCAGCTCGGGGATCCTCTGCTGATCTTGCTTCAGTTAGTTGATGTCTTTCTTATACTGGGGGGCCCAAAACTGGATGCAGTATCTAGATGAGGTCTCACAAGTTTGGAATAGAAGGGGAATAATCCTTTTCCCTCAATCTCCTGTCTGTGCCCCTATGAATACAGCCCACATGCTACCTCTGCTGCCCAGGAAGACATTTCCAGTACAATCTTCATAAGATAATCAGAGGATACAGCTATCCTGAAGAGATGACAAAGTCTTGCCCGAGGCCTGTAAAAATTTACAGTATTGTTTATAAGCAGCTAGCAAATGGTCTGGCCTGAAGCAGTTGACAAATCAATATTCTTGTGATTGTGATCTTCTGTCAGTACTCAAGAAGCCCTGTCTAGAAAAGACTTTCTGTAAATAATGACTGAATATAAAGATTATAACACGACATCTGTCTGTAGACAATCCAAAGGTTTGAATTACCCAGAAGCCTCGAACTACACACAAGTATCTTCCATTTTTTTAACTTTAAAAAATTTAAAATTCAAGACAGAAACATTGCCATCACGATGTGAGCTAACTATATCTTTCACTTAAAGATGCTATGTGATATTCATATTCTGTATGATAGCAATGATTACATGCCTAAAAACATACAACGGGAAAACATTTTTTGAAGAACATCTCTCTCTGGAACATCATTCTTCAACATTCATTTCTATTCAGAGATGCATTAATTTTAAAGCTGATTAATAAATATTAAGCTATTCTGTGGATTGATTTTTTAGCAGTAAATAGAGGACTAGAAGAGCAGTGTCTCACAACTCATAACAGAAGAGCTGTTTCAGCAGCATAGTCCTTTTCAGGACTTGGCCTTTTCATCAACTTAACCAATGTCGGTAGAAATGTTTTGTCAAATTACAAAGGGACAGGCAATGAAGTAAATAAGAATGAAATAAGTACAACATTAATGCAACAGAACATATTAAGATCTGAAAAAAAAAAAAAAACAGTAAACAAATCAACAATTAAAAAAGGGGAAAGAAAATTCCCAGTAAATTAATCATACTAGCTACCAAAGAAAACGTCACTATTTATATTCCAACTCTGAGTTGTCTTCAAGCCTACCTATTTTGTCATACATATCTACTTTTGCTTTTTTAAAACCCAATAGATACAAAATCTCATAATTTTCAAAAGCTCGACTACTCTGAGGTGTTGAAGCCTAATAGTCAAAGCACTGGACCATAGCAAAATACCATTGAAGACTATGAAGCTAGACCACAGATTAATTTGGTTTATAGTGCTGATCTATGTAATGGATTAAATTTTTAGAGGTTTTAAAATTTTTTTCTTTTCTTAAACAAGAAAATTGAAATAAGGTTTTCATAACTGTTTTCAAACACTTAGTACACTTGCTTTCAAAATAGCCTTGCTTTCTTTAAGGTTATTACTCATGGGTCCCAAAGGAATAATGCTTAGACACTCCTTTCCAATTCCATCATTAAAAAAAATAGATGATTCAAATTGTGCAGTTCCAGTGCAGACTTCAGGAGGATCAGAATTAATGTAAAGGTCTGTAAACAACTATATTCTGGTGGTATAATAATAACAATAATAATAATAATAATAATAATGTAATGAACTTGTAAATAAATAATTAGTCTCCTAAATTAACTTAGTATTGCATACATATATATGTGACCCTGCCTAAATACATGTCAGAGCCTGGAAATAACTGACAGAATAAATATTTGGATTCAAAGGAATGGAAGAGGCAACTCCAAAGACTACAGGTTTATTAAAGGCTTTCTTAAAAGCATCCAAAAGGGAACAAGAAGGACCAATGCTTACAAAATGTACCAGTTATTTGTAGCTGAGGGGACAGCTCATAAGGACAGTTAGAAGAAAAGCTGAAGCCTACAGAACTACAGTCGTGCTAAGGATAACAATAGCATGACTTGGTCTAAAGGAAATAAACAAACTGAAAAAGGTACCAGCAGATAATGTTACACTTTGCCTCTTAAGCCTACTAGCCAAATATCATATACAAATTTAGTAGACATACTTCTTATGCTACTAACAAGCAAGTTACTGAAAAATAAGTACTCAAAATCCTTTCAGACTACTCAGAAATGATAACTGACCTCCATGTGTTGTTTTCCTACCACCTGGCATATACTCTGCATAGTTTTGTTTAGACCGTATTATGTGAGAACTTATGAGAAACCTTACTAACCATACAGTAGATGATATCTACTCTTTTACTATAGCCACAAGTCCAATTATCCTGTTGCAAAAGCATATAGTTGGTTCCTGGCAAATTTATATTTAATGTTACTCTCTTATGCCGCCTAGATTACAGATAGTTTATTTTTCTCAGGAATTACTGTTAAGATGATTAATTTATAATTCTCAATCTTCTTTTTTTTGCATCCTATACTTACTATATTTATTACTCAAATTTCTGGTACTTCATCCATCTTGCTCATGTTCTGTGAAACATCTCAGATATAGTTGAGATAATATGTCTGAGAAACAGAGCCAACTGAATCTAAGTAACCTGGGATAAGTTTCATCACATTCTAACAACATGAAAATAAATAACTTAACCATGCGATCTATACAATCTGAGATTTCATACCATTGTCACTGGTATTAACTGAGACCAACCTAATCACAGATAAAGAAAAAGACTGAACAAAATAATAAAAATACTGATCAGTAAACACTGATGACAGGTTTTCTCCTCCTCACCACTTTCTTGTTACTATTAAAAACATTTATTCAAAGAACTACCAATTCTTCTAACTCCTTAGATTCACATTCCTTAGGATCTTATCCGAGTTCACTGAAATCTGCTTCCAGAAAGTAATTTTAATTTTGCTGTTTTCCTTCTTCTCCTGAACTCTATTGCTTCATAAATAGCCTTACGCTCTATTTCCACTTTCTCCTTCAGCTCCTCTCTATTAGTTTGGATCAAACCTACAAGAAGCTCACACCCTTTTGCTTTCTTTGTAGTACCTATCAAAAGCTGATCATCATCGTCACTGATGCAGTACAGGACTCTGCTGAACAGTATTTTGCTGCATTCCTTTCCCCGATAGAAATGTCTAGGATTTGGAGTCACATACCATATTTAAAAATAATAATAAAAAAAAAAGACAAAGTCTTGCTTCCCTGATTTTCTCGGTTTGCTGGACCTCCTCATGATATTGCCCACATTCTTTTCCTTTTCAAGTATTTTCAGTCCCTCTACACTGGCATTCTGAGTACAGCAGTAAAATTTTTTTTTAATACATTGGTGGATAAGTTAGAACTTATTTACAGGTATACTGGCAACATTTCCAAAGCAGACAGATAAATTCAGGCTTTACAGTGCTTATTTAGCAGACTGAATACATGGTATGTTTTTTTCATTATGAGGTTATTCTTTAATCATAATGAGTATTTGAGTAAAATATTTATCATACTTGAAAAAGTAGCTGAAGTCAAGCAAAGCAAAGCCTTGTTCAGGACTCCACCATTTTACAATGGGAAAAGTAAGTGGCTTTTTTGTCTTGTGTCTGTTAAGCAAAGTTTTCAAACATATTTATAAATACTAATGGTAAAAACAAATCAGGGCTTAGAAAAAAACTATTGTTTGGCTTAGAAAAAAAAATATGGGCTCAGCCAAGAATCAATTAATTTCCACACACCCCCCTTCTTTTGTGGGAAATGTTAAGTATTCCTTTAATAGTAGGAATTCTTTTTACATCCGTTTTAAAATGTTTTCTTTTCTCCTTTCTCAAAAGGTAGGTGCTACTGTTAATTGAAGAAACTTTTTAAAAAGTTGACACCCTTTATCCCTGAACAAAGATTACATGCGCAGTAAGTTGTAATCTTTGGCTTTGCAATATTGCTTTACAAGGTTAAGATGATGAATGTTCATTGCTTTTAATCCTTAGTGTGATTTACGAGGCTCTGGGTATCCTTTCCCCAGAGCATCTACAACTGTGTGGTTGTTCTGCCTGCCGCTTAAATTACAGAGACATCTGCAAAGTAAATTATGGATTGTTGTCCCACAACCAAGCTGCCTCTTCATCTCTCCTGTAATATTTCTTTTATAACAACAAAAGGATTTTTTTTTCCCTTGTTTATCACTCTTGTTTTGCCAGACTAGGTGGTATTATGATGACCTGGATTACTGCCTGCTATGCACACTTTCAAAAAACATGTTCAGCTGTAAAAACCCACAGTGAAAAGGAACAGAGGGAATGTTTGTTTTGTGCATTAAGCTCTTCAAAGTTCACAAATCTGGAGGTTATTTTCCTCATCTTAACAGAAATGTATGTAGCTGAAACAAACATTTGAGCACTTAAATCCATTCTGAGTGAGGTGAATATATAGCTTTTTGTTGCTCTAATACCTGTCTATTACATGTTCATTAATGTGCTGATTTCCACATCTCTACTTATATGCACATATACCAATATAAACATAGCAAACCCATACAGGCTTACCTAACCGGTATGAAAAGCTGAGCTCATACACAGTATAAAGTGTACATTTGTGCCTCTAAAATAGTGTAGTGTAATCTGCGGAGTTTATACTGTAACACTGAATTAGACCACTCACCCTGTTTAAAATTTTAAGCCAGATTTTTAACTATGTGCTTAATTTTATAATCTTGCATTTTTAAACTTATGCAGTGAGACTATAAACTCATTATCAATATCAAGTCACAGTTTAAGGTAACTGGTCCAAGATTTCAAATCTCCAGAAAAAACCAAACCAGCCAGCCAAGGCTTTTCAAAGTACAGATGCAGCTACTGTTTTACTATACTATGTATTTCCGTCTCAGTCTCCCCTCTCTATCCCATTCATCCTCTGTGCTTGTCGACCATTGTAGATTTTGAATCACTGTTCCCACCAACAGGTATGCTCTCAAGTCACAATGAAGCATACCAAGATTCATCTTTGTCCACACATGAATGTTCTCAGAAGGTATTCTACTAAGTGCTGATCTCATCAAGTTTCAGGTAAGATTTAATAAAATCATTCCACATTACTTGCTCTCTATTATCCCTCTCATTACAGTTTCATACTGTCTACCTGAATGCCCTGAAACAACATGCATTTTCGATTACAATCCATGTGTCAAAAAAATAACATTTTAAAGCCAAAGTGCATGGCAATATATCATCCAAAAAACATTTTACAAAGCAGAACTGATAGTCGCATCCCAAGCTCCTTTGGCACAATTCCAGCATGCCTAGTCAAGATAACAAATGCTGATAGCATTGACATCAGAGAAGCTCTTTGTATATTTGGCAGAGTCACTGAGATATCATCTCAGTTTCCTAATTCCTTTTCATTATGTCAGAAGCCCAGAATTTGGTAAGAGAATATACATAACTGAAAATTGTACTGTGCTATTTCTCCCAAAGAACAACCAGTAAAGGCAGGCTTGAGCAAAAAAACTAGGATCCAGACGCTTCGAATTTTGTATCTGAAGTTTTCATCAAAATTTTATGGCAAAAATACATCTCAAATTTTCAAGTATTTACATAAGATATATCACACAATTACCAAAATGCAGCCACATATAAAAGAACCTGTCATGTTTATCAGCCACGCAACTGCACTGGGCAGCATACAAAGGACATTATCCACTGAAATAGAGGATTGCATAAAATGGAATTTGGGCAGAACAATGGTCGTACTATAAAGAAAATACCAATAATTTTTTTAATAAGCACAATATATACACAGGCTTTGATTTTATTTTCCACTGAAATTAAACCACAACCAGCCTTAAACAACTCTCTACAGCTTTTGCCTTTTCTGTATAACTTCAGAGGACAATCAGCATCCAGATCTTCCTCACTCTACATCTAACTGCAAATGAGTGTTCATAGCAAGCATTCAACAAAGCTGTGATACCTGCAATATTAATGAATTTAGTCATTCCATGTCACCTGTACTTTTTTCTCCAGTGTACAATGCTTCATAGACCAAATTGCTAAAAAAACCCCAAACCAAACAACTCACCAACATTCGTCGTCTTCTGGAGACTGCACTTCAAACTCATTTAGGCTTTTACCTCAAAATACATTACAATTAATTTCAAAGTTATAAAATTCATACCTGCCTCTAACTGTTCGGGTTTTTTTTTTTTTTTGTCATCCCCAGCATTAGATTCTTGCCAAGTAAAACCAGTTTATAGTGGATTCCATAAGCAACAGCTGAAGTAGACAATGGCATATTAATAAGCATAAGGAAGCCTATAACACTGTTTTTGACCCCTGTGAAAGCAGTTCTGCTAAGGTATGCCTTTGAAATGAGACCAATACCATTTGACAAAAATAACACCCTGCAATTACAAGAAAAAAGCATTGTAAAAATAAAGCTCAGAAAGAGAAAATTAGTTTCTGTCCTTTAAGAGGTGCAAAACAGATACTTTTATTTTCTCCAATCTACATGTAAATTGAAATAGCCTGAAAAAGGTAACATACAGCATAGGCTTTTGTAAATAGTCAATTGGTCAGCAGTAGCGCAATCTCTAGATTGCATCAAGTATTTTTGTTGAGATATGCAAGCAAAGGTACTAGATTCCTGGATTTCTCCAACTCAGTTTCATGGGCCTATGACTAATTTCCGTTTAATACATAAATAACAAAAAAAAAACCCTGAAAGTTGAGAACTGAATCTATTAGGTTTAACAGGATGAGTTGACCGCAATTATTACAAGTTTCTTGAAGACGACAGAGACATCTACAGAGTTTTTAAAAAGTCTACCTGTGAATATGATGCCACATCTTCTAAGAACTTACATAAGTGAAGTTCAGACCTTAGCTGGCTTCATTCATCACAATCCTCAACTGATTGGGTCACTACAGCCTGCAAAAACCATACAAAAGTTAAGTTGTCATTGTCAATGTTTGTTTCTCATGAGAACGAAAAAATTAACAGCAAAAAAAACCAGGGAGAGTGTTATTAGGGAACTCTATCTAGCACTAAAAAGAATTAATAGATCATCACACAGCACTTTTTCTGTGCTTCTTGTGTGAATACAGCAACGTGAAGAGCAGGACACAGATACCCCTTAAAGCTCATAGACCCCACTGAGCAAACATTCAGAATTAAACTGCTCGTGTTCCTTATAGCTGTCTAAGACTTGTGGGTTTTTTACTGCCAGTAGGCATTACTGCAGAACATCATATTATAGCTCTGATTTGTATGCATTGCCTCGGCTGGGTTTTCTTTGTGTCAGCTATCATTCATCACAGTGTGAAAATAAACATACAAAGATTTCTTAGAAAAGGATGGAGGAGTGATAATATGAGCTAGGAACATCACATATAATGTTTTGTTCTTTTCACAATGATTTTGTAGCCAATTTTGTCACTACCATAATGGAATAAATCAGTACCATATATGGTGTGATGGTAATTTTTCTCATAAGTGCAAAGGCTATAAACTCACAGAAGCAACTTCCATAACCAGCCCATCCTAGTTCCTATTACAGCTCTGAAACACATTCTTATTTGAACCTTGATCTAATGTTTAGATCATTAGGAAAAGAAAAACAAACAAAAAAAATTGCTAGAAAGTATTTTCTATTAGTTCAGTAGGACTAAAACTTGGAGGGTTCTTTAGTGGTTTTATTTTTTGTTCAGTTTTTTGTATATTGGAATTTCTGAATGCAGATGGACAGAAAGAGAAATGAATAGAAGGGAAGAGAAAAAGGAAATTAAAAAACAAGAGAGTCTAAACCTGAGGCTGAAGGGATATTAAAAGAGAGATGACATCCAGATATAAAATTATAACACAGAGAAAATTCAAGGGAAGACAAACAGCTAAGCTGGTGAGTATTTGCATTCTTTCACACCCCAGGCAGTGTTCTTACCCAAGATAATGGGCTACTCAAGAGAGACATAATACCCACTCTGTGCCAAAACATTAGGATTATATTAAATTAAGGCTTTTAGAAACTTACAAACACAGAAGCTGCAGATAAAATATGCATGAAAAGGGAAATAAGCCATTTATACAGATATTAATAACCCAAATCTCCACACTTCAAGTAAACATTAAAACAAAAGCTAATAGTATACTACAACGTAAATTGTTTATTTATAAATGTACAACTTGCTTTGCAGTACTTCCACTCCTCCCCTCCACTGGCTTAATACATGACCACTTTCAATACCTTAGGAAGCTAAATATCTTATCTGGGCGGAAAAAAAAATAAATAAAAAAAGCACAGCATTTCCTTTAACTTCAGTGGAAGGATTATTTATTCAATAATTATTTGTATTTAATTTTGAAATTATTATTACCAGTCCACCACAAATTTGTTACGCCCAAGTCATTTTATTCACTAAGTTTACTGTAGGAGTGAATGACTTCCATTCCAATAGCTGGTATAGTCAAATACTCAGACCAGATGGACATGGTGATCTCTTCTACCCTTTAAATTAGAAGGTAGGCAGCACAAGAACCAAACCTACCCACTTCACAGGAGAATTCCTTTTCACTTTCTTGGTAAAGCAAGCAGGATTTGAATCACGTTTTACTCCAAGCTTACCAAACCAACCACATTGGCTTTTCTTTTAAAGAATTTACTTGTGGCACTTATGTCAAAAAACTAGTATACCTACTGAAAACCAAATGAACAAACAAACAAAAAAAACAGTTGAAGGAAAGAAGAATCCCAACAGTGTACAAGCTTTTTTGTGTCTCAGTAACCGCTTTCTGATAGAAAATAAGAAATCCAAACCAAAACAAAGCAACCTGTTGTTTCTCAGTGTTAGTTCTTCACGTTATTGAATTGGATTTGATAGCAACAATATTAACTTCATGGATCGATAAGACTTGATATCCGTTGAAAACAGAAGCTGAAGCATGCATTTAGAACTACACACATTGCAGGAGTCCAGAGTCTGCTGGTGTAGAAATAAATTCGGAAGTTTGGAAAGCCAAGGAAAAAAAAAAAATATCCAGCTTTTCAGTGTTAACAGTGCAAGTTCCCATTTCCTTAAAAATATTGTTAACATGCAGTATACAGCCCTACTTATTTACTGCTTGGAACCTCTTACCAAAAAGATTAGCAATGAGAAAGAGATCACAATGAATCTTATTGCAAATAAGGACTAGAGTATTTCTGTAAACCTTATCGATTTTTTCAGTTGCATTGATTAAATTTGAAAAAACTTTTCTGCAAATACACAGTTTACTTAGCTGGAGGAAAAGTACAGCATGAGAACTATAATATACAGTTTGTATTAATCATTTAGCCTAAGGACACTGACTGGGAACTATGGTGCCATTTGAGTACACTGGAATATACTCACTTTCACAGAGAAGTTTTCGAACACATTTAAAAAACAAAGTTAAAGCTGCCAGAATTGTTATCATCTGTGAAACCGCAGGAAGTACCAAGGCATACAGAATGTGCCTATTTGGTGAAATATCATTCATTTTGATTTACAGGTATTTTTCAAAGTATAACATTCAACTTGCAGTCATCTAACTTGTACTGCATGAAATTATGGTTCCTTACTCTCTTTTAGTTTTGCATGCGGACTGAATTTCATAGCACCCCCGCCGGGGCGGGGGGGGAGGGGGGGGGAGGGGGGGGGAAGGTGAATCACAACTGCAGATGAAGGTGACTGTTCCCATCTTGGAGACATTTGTGAATCTGGCATCCCAGCCTGCTTTGCTTTTCACATTCCTATTATACCAACATTTATTCTTCATAAACACAAGGTTTTCATGTAAGATACAAATTTGGGCCTGTCACACAGATGCAAGGTTATTTAGAAAGAACTTGATGATAGATTGAAAGGCTTTTCTAGCCCTCACTTCTCCCTGTACTTTTCAATATTCTTATTTTTACATTTTACTGCACTAGTGTGTTTACAGAAATTTGGCAGTCAAACACACACTGGAAAAAACAGGAATGCCATGTAATTTTTAACCTCTCTTCAAAAACATAATAGCCAATTTTGTAAAGAAGAACATTTCCATCTGGATTTACTGGATGAATATTCTCTCAAATACAATTATGCAATAATGTTTTCATGTTTACTCTTTCACAAATCAATATTAAAACAAGCAGCACTAACTCCTTTGCTGAAGCCTAAGATTCCTGTGATAGAATTCAGTAACAAATCTTCCATGGACAACAGCACTGCAGGGTAAGTCTCTGCATCCACCCTTGCATTTTCCTATTTCTTCTGCCTGCAGTAGATGGAGGGTGTTTCCTGTCATTGCTGGCAGTCTAAGGGGGATGCACCAGTTACACTAAAACAACCAACAGTGTATGTCATAAAATGATTGTATTTGTTCACCCTTTCAGCACTTTGCATTTTACAAAGACACATCTGAAAGGATTCAAAAAGACCCTATACAAATCCAATGGGTTTCTAAAGCAGCCTTCTCCCCATGGAGAAAACAATGCAGCAACCTCTGAATCAGTGTCTTTTTTGTGTGAGAAAACACATAATATGAATGTTACTTGAGTTTTAAATGGTCCAATGTTATTTTTATTCTCTCCTATATTTTGTCTGCCATAGAACTAAAAAGCATACAAAAAATTATTAGTGAACTCGACTAGCTATACAGTAAAATGAGACAGAGGTTACACTTTAAATACTGGCGGTTTGGGGGGGGTTCAGGTGCAGCAGGATGGGTGTTTTTTAAAGAAAAGAAACCTATTAACTTTACAGTGACAATACAGACAGTTAAACTCCAAATTTAAGTGTGATTTAAAAGAAAGGAAGGTAATGAAATAGGCAAGAATAGATAAAACATTACTAATTTAAGCATAAACCATATGAAAGACATGGCAATACAAGCATGCTGAAGCAACAGAACGTCTATCTGGTTTGCAGAGGACTCGGAACAGATTGAAGAAACAGGCAAACTTAAAGTCAGGAAGCATGCCTGTGTGAGCAACATAGCCATGTTCTTCACAGGTAAAAAGAATGAAAGGAAATGGATGGTGAAGTAGATGGTAAATGTAACCAATTTTTTATTTAGAAGAGTAAGATGAGGACAAATGTAATCCTCCATCATTTTAATATGACTCTCTGTGGCTCTTGAAATTGTCAGCAAGGAAAACATTTAGCTAGAGGATTAAATTATATTGGTTTCAGGTGGTATTAATTATTAACATCAGGTCATCCAATTACAGAGGGAAAAATCACAATGTGACATAGACAAGCAGTTGTAAATCTTTAGTAGCTCAATTCAGGTATGAATCATCCATTGACTCAAAACAGGTCAAGCACAATTCCAAGGTCAAATAGATTCATATAAACCTCTTGCTTAACAGTTTTCTGTGAATTGCAAATTGACCAAAAAAAAAAAATCTTTATTGCCACACATTTTTTCCTACTGAAAATAGTGAAAACAATCCAATTTATTATAAATGAGAAATATCATTATAAAGGCATGTAGAGTTGTGTTACTTATAAAACTTTCACTTTTATTAATGTCAATGAGATGTGTCACATGAACAAAACAGGAATCCAGAGTTTTTAATTCCTTAACAAGAGCCTGATGGTAGCTGTGATGCTTTCAATGTGCCAGTGAACTGCAGCTTCTCCCCTCCCTCATCTCCCAAAATACTTCTGAGGGTGAGAAAGTAAAGAAGTTTCCTTGTCCTTTCCTTCCTTAAACCCCCGACAATGGGAGAAGCTATTTCTGCAATGAGAATACCAGTTCACTAGGAACTGGAATGAAACCAATCACCCATTTCACATGGCAATTGCACTGCTATCAGAGAGTAATGATTTTCAGTCACTACTGACTTGGCTTGAATCTGAAGTACCAGCTCAAAGGTCAAAAGCTTTCTAACCAATTATCAATCTCCTGGTCCATCCAGCCCCCTCTATTATCTTGATTTCCTTTTGAAGATTAATGCTGTTGCCACAGTTTAATCAAATAAGCCTTTGGCTCTGACATTTACTTCCATCCTACCGCTTCTTCTTCACAGAGATGAGTCAAGGAAACCATGATAAAATTACTACTATAAATATCACTTAAAAATTAAATATTGACTGTTCAAGATTTTAGGAATTAAGACAAAGGACTCTGTCACTACACTGAGTATTATTTTATGGTCTCTTAAACATCTGAATTTTGGCTGAATTTGCCAATGTGGTTTCAAAGATAGAGAGCCCAATACGGCATATAACATTGTTTAGTCTTATTGATTAGACATCCAATATTTTCAAAGAATCATTGGAATACATATAACGAATCTGTAACTGGCCTTCTGAATATCATCTTCTGAACTCCAGCCTGTCTGCTTTAATCTCCCTCCCCCATGAAGATGTCATCCTTATCCTTGTACTAAATGACAAGGTTTCCTAGGATCATTCTGGACTGGTTGTGATACTAGCCAGCAGTTTACCGCTATCTCCAGATCCACAATATCATTATTTCCTCAGATGGTTTTTGGTCTTCCTCATCCCCTTTCATATCACATATGCCTCATGAGAAGTTCCTTTTAAAGTTCTACTAAAAAAAAAACCAAAGAAGAATTTTAAGATTATTTCTAAAGATATCTAGCTTACTTCTCAGACTAAATCATCACGGTCTCTCAAAATATTTTTAAGTATTTTGCTTTTGGAATAGCTCACAGAACATTTGTGCTGAATGTACTTTTCAGGAACAACAGGGAATTGATGAAGAATTTATTATACATAAATTCCTCTGTGAAATGATGCCATATGTTTACTTGGTTAATGGCTGCAGGAACATAATTTGTCTAAGTGGAAAAACAAATAGGTGTTTCCTTAGTCTCTCACCATTCCCTCTGTACACACCTACTCACACACACTCATAAGTGCACATACACATATCTAATTTCTTTCTACTAGATAACAGATTTTTATTATATGTTTTCTTTTATATTTATCACATTTGTCATCACTATTTTTTCTTTCCTTGCCTTTTAGTAATTATAATTGATTTACTTGATAAAAATATTCGAAGTCTGAATGAAAGTAAAAAAGGAATGTTGCCTCTGCTTTCACTCTAACAGTATTTCCATTGAGCGTATGGGCTATGTAAATATTGAATAGCATTAAAAGAAATGTAATATACTGAAGCCATATGTTCTTATTTGATATAGGACATTACTATGCTTTTGCTAGTCTTATTATTGTAATATAACAAATTCAAGCTGAATTCATAAGGGGGCCATTATTGAGCATATTCAAGTATTTTCCACTCTAAAATTTATTTTTATGTTAATAGTAGCAAACACTATTTTGAAAACAGGATGGCAATGTAGTTCTGTACCATCCTCAGAACTATTCAACACAAGTTTGAATGAACAAGCAGTCTGCTTCAGTTTCAGTGGGGCATCTGAAACCATGATACTGTGTTTGCTCATGTAGAAAAACAAGCTCTCTGAGCAGAAGTTAAACACCACCTGTACAATAGCAACTTTGTGCTGTGTTTTGCAAACTTCTCAGGATTTGAGATCATTATTATCACTCTGTAGCTTAAGATAACCAAAATTGCTTCCTTGCTTCTGAAAACCTCTGCCAAACACAGTAGGTTTTTTTCAGTGCATTGCATTTCATTTTTATTTCTTGGAAGCCAAGGAATTTCTTTGACATTATCAGAGCCCAGAATTTTTTTCCAGCAGTGCACTTGAACCTTTCCAAATGTTCCAAAGTGTGCATATAGTCTGTCCACTTACAGGTCTTTGATTAGACTCCAGTGCTGAAAATGAAGCTAGTAGTACAACACGCTACAAAGCTGTAGCCATGGGTAGTGGAACAAAAGAACAACATGGGCTCTTTTTGTAAAAAAACCAAACCAAAACAAAACCAAACAAACAAACAAAAAAAACAAACAAAAAAAACCAAAAAACCCCCAAAACCCCACAAAACAAAACACCAAGAAAAAACCCAAAAAACCCTCAAACCCACAACCACAAACTATGGTAAAGATCATAGCTACAGTAAGTCACTGCTGTTATGATACTAACAGATAAGAGGAATGAGGTAGATAGCTAAGTTAAATAAAGCAAGTACAATTCTTGAAATTAATCAGATGTAAATGGTTTAGTATGGCTGTAAACACTTGGTATGTCCAGGGAGAGAGTGAGGCTGAGTACAATACAGTGTTGACAGTGTTCATTATGAAAAACTCACCATTCATTGATTTCACAACATTTTTGCCCTATCCTAAAAATAACAAACACTTCTAATAGCATGATGGGTCCTATGCAATGGTTTCGTACAATTCAACATAACACCAGATATTTTCATTTGTTTATAACATTATGTAATAACTTCTCAAACTTCACAATTACATTTCTCAATGACACATACATATAATTAAATAGTTTGGTATTACTGGAACACAAAAATGCCAAAAAGTTTATTTTAAAATTGAAAAAATAAAATTATATCACTGTTTAAAGTATTTGGTTGTCAGTTATATCATATAACTAGGTTAAAATTTTTTTTTCACCTCCGTAGTGAGAAGTGTTCTAGCACTTCAATTAAACATAACAACAGTGTTAATACTGTTTTAGTCTGCCATTACGTGCACAGCTGCTTTGACTATGACTGTTCCTGGGGGTGCTAGGCCTCATTTTTGTTTTGTAACGCTTTCCCTAATAGACACTTCAGCTTAAATTTTTTGTGTGGTTGCTTTTGACAAGTAGAATTTCAAACAGAGTAACATATTTTGAGAAGTTTATTTCTGAAGCTATTTCGGGAGATGCTATAACAATGTCACCAGGAACTAGCTGGTGACTTTCTGGTGTTCTTATCTGGATATTGATTGCAGCATTCCTTGGTAATTACATCATGCTGTTACCTCTGGTTAAAAGATTATTAGTACATGGTTTTAACAATTTCTAGTCTACATAAATTTTTTTTCAAAGTTATACTGTAGTTAAAGCTCATATTCTCCAGTAAAAGAGCTATATATTCTCAAAGGAATCAGTCTACTGCTTGGTTGGAGCAGGTCAGGAAAAGCAGGTTTTCTAACATCATAACAGCAAAGTATGAAGAAACTACTGCACTCACCAACCAGAGCAGATAAACAATTGCAGACCTAAATACCTAATGACTGTGACTTGTAAGTTTTAAAAGACCAAACTTTCTGCTAAGAATTATGAAACCATAAATATAAGAAAGTGTATCTCAAAAGATTTTATATTTTCACAACTAATGTTGGCGGTTCTATGGTCTTGAAATGTCATTGTTTAAAAGAAAAAATGCATCACTAGTTTCATAGCTTAAAATCCCACATTCATAAACAAAATCCATTTTATTAAGTATCAGGAATTCACAATGTGGTCTATGAGATTCAGCTCTTACATGATTTAGGCACTAGCTGCTTTACAGGTAAGTATTGTAGTAACTTAAAGTAAAAATGCTGTGGTCTGCAAATAAAAGCTCAGCCCAAGATACCTATGCAATACACACTTTTTACATATAGTAACATGGGCAGGTATGAAGAGATCTTATTTTGGAGAGGCGGTGAACTAAGGTTCTGTGGTTAAGCCTAAATCCTTCCAAAAGCTGGTGGACATAAGGAAGGAACAAACGAACCAAAACTCTGCAGACTTAATACCTAAACCTGGTCTCAAAAATGCAAGCTCTTCTTAACCTTGAGGGCAAGAATGGCAACTACAGGAAGGACAGTGGTTTACTAATTAACATGTTTCCATAGTCCATTTTTGGCACATTCTGGATGAATATGTAGACTTGTAAGAAAAAAGGAGAGAAAATATTGATTCTTCCACCCCCATCAGAAAATAGTATATCACTAGAAAGTGTTTCCTCCATGCAAGATGTCTATATTAAAAATGAAAAAAATCTTATAATTAATTTCCTTAAGAAATTTTAAAAAAATAGTCAGGAATTTTACATATGTGGTGTGGTGACAATAAACATACAATCTGAATAGTTAAAAACCAGGTTCACTGTATCACCTGCAGTATTAGTTATTAATATAAAGAAAAACCCTAACAAACCCTCCCAAAACATCCAATACCTAAGCAAACTAATAGAAATCAAGCAAAGAAGCAAGCCCCAAAATCTGCTCATTTCTTTCAAATTAGTTTCTTCTGTTCTAGAGTTTATTAAATATAACATCACTATAACACCTGTGAAGATAAAATACTATGCAACTGTTCCTACAAGATAATGGGATTCGGAAGACATTGAGCAGTGGCATGAACTGGAGTAGCCCAGATGTCCTCAGGAGGATCTGAAAAACTGGTGGCAAAAGTTCATTTAACTGTGATGCCAACAACCACAACTACACAGATGTAGCAGAGAAGGAATAGGTACAGTCCTAAATGCAACTCAAGATTCCTTTTGTCTGCCTTCCTCCTCCAACTACATTAAAAATGTAGTGGCAATGAAGGGTTTTCTGTTGCTGATCTCCTGTGTAAGGTGAATTTCACTCTTGATGACTATTTTGCTTTGAAACATATTAAACAAAGATAATGGAATTCCAAGTTGTTTGGTTGGGGGCTTCTGAGACTGAAAAAACCTGACACGTATGTGTATTTTCCATAAGGCAGAAAAGTTGTATTTCTTTATTCTGTCCTTTCTTGCAAATAAAGTGGAATTCAAGTGTTTAATTACAGGCTATTATTATTTACACTGATACAGAAATAACTAAGCAGCCAGAAACTATGTTCAACAATATAAAAGCTTTGCTTTGAATTTTATAGAATAGTTTTACCAATCTGAACTATGAAAGATCTTATTACTTGCTAGAAATTTACCCTTTTAATCTATAAAGTTAATGGAGCTTGATATATCAACTATATTTCTATGCTTTACATGTTTTCACATGAAATTCCTAACATGTGAAACCTTGTAAGTGTTGGGAAAAAGTTAGGAACAAGTATCTATATTAACTCCTTCCTATGAAACAATTTTCCCAGACAGTGAGATTACAAAATACCATAAAGGTATAACAGTAGCACATCACCTTGTTATTGCAATTCAAGGGCACACCTGGAGATTCAAATGGTTGGGAAAAAGTCCACAGCTGTGGTAAATGCTGTGTCTTATTACAATTTCATGACAAGCATAGTAGTAGTTTTACATATGAATATACCCACCGCAGAGCATGAAAACTTTATGATTCACTTAACTACCAAACATTGGAGGAACACACCATGCATAAGGCGGGGAGAGATATATTTTGGAACGGAGGTAATGTTCTTGTTTCTCAGCAAAATAAGAACCACAGTCCTTTTATATCTGCAGCAAGTCACTGAGATGAGAATAATTTATCTTAATCCAGCTGGAACAGTAGAACAAACAAACAAAGCAAATCATGCTCTCCTCTGTTTTCCTAGTTCACTGAAGCAAGCATCACTGCCAGTAATAGCATTGTTTGAGGCTAGGAAGTCAAACTGTAGTATTTAATGAGACACTAGGTGTGTCTTGCAGTTCCATTAAAATGTAGCTACCGACCCAAGTTTCCTCTCAGTTCTGAGTGATGCACCCAGTAGTGATACTCACAGCATCCTTGACAGGAGGAGGAGGTGCTGGTCCTTTAAATGTTTTTATCTTCAGGAGTATGGATCTGAGACAGAACAAAGAACTGTAGAATAACCTTATTTCCGATTCCTCGCTCTTCTCTGTGTAGTGAAATATTTTGTTCTGTTAAATCAAACCTCTCACCCAGAATGGGAGCAACAGCAATGCATCTTTGACACTGAGACTGGCAACTAACTCCATCATTCATTAATGATGGAGAACACCCCATGAGCCAAGAATGGATGCATTTTGGCCAACTATGGGTAGGCAATTGTTAATTATCTGGGAACTCCATTTAAGTTTCTAGCTGTTATTCCCAATTAGGAGCTAGGTGGGACCCTAACTTTTACATCAAAGGGATGCATAACAGAACATGCGGAAACCCTACAAAACTTGTGCTACAGGTAACCAAATGCCTGGCCTGTAAGGCAGCTGCTCCATCCTTGATGACTGGGAATCCTCAAGCACTTGACCTGCAGGCTTCTTCTTGATGCGTTCAGGTGATTTCAAAGATATTAGCTTGTACTTCTTTACTAACAACTTTTATTGCAGAGCAAGCATAAATTCTGTTTTCCTTCAGTTAAGCTGTCAGTCTTTTAATCTCATTTTTAGTGTATGAATAGGCAACTTTTGCAGTAATCTAACTGCAAAACATTCATGCACACTTTTCTGCTTCACCTGCTAACAGAAAAAGCAATACCTGCTCATTTTATTTATGCATATTTTACTATCAACCTTCCCAGCATTAGGGGTCTATCCTGCCCATAATCTATCAGTATGACCAAAGTTTAAGTTTGGTCCTAAGTAGCCAAGTTTAGATACTCATGTAATCCTGTGGCAGTTGCCATTAAGTCTGCTTATTCTATAAAGCATCCTGTTGATAAACTAACTAAAAGTCCTAGAACTCTTGATGTCTGCTAAATAGAAGTTTCAGCCACCTCACAATCAGAAAGAACAAAGTTACTGTGCTGGATTTCAACCTAAACATGTTAATTTTGTTTAAGTGTATTAGCAGCGTATCATAATTTCCTGTTGAGGGATAGGAAGAGATGGAAAGTCACTGATGTTTATGATACATGCTATATGAGATCAGCTTTGACAAAAACCCCCATCTATTTTATCATCACTTGAAGGAACAAAAGCCTACTCTAAAACCCACAAAATTTCTAGAAATCACCTGGATTTTTTTTTTTTTTTTTTAAATCCTTTCAGTCTTATTTATGGAAAGGATTTTTAGAAGTACATTATGGCATTGCCACATTATACAATGAGTTTTTCTTAGCATATTTACTAAGGTCACATTCAATAAGAAAATGATAGCCATTGCTTCATCTGCTAGAAGACTACTTTACAGTAGGAAGAATTTAATTTGGCTATAATAAGTCTTTTCCCATCTAACTGATTATTTTTAACCAATTTCTTCTCCTATTGTAATTCAGAGTGGGGATACTAGTAAAAACCTGAGACTGGTTGAAGCCTCTGCCATTGTGTTGAAAGAAACTTATATACCAGAGTGGCCAGTGACAGCTGCAACTTGTGTAAGAGGGTGGTGCTTCCACCATACTCCTGTCATGCCTGGCCAGCAGCATTCAGGCACTACAGGAGGGCTCTCAGTCACTAGACAGTTCCTGGGGCAATTCCTAGTGCTGGGCACCAGGAAAAGGAAAGGGCAAAGACCTGCACTCAACAATCCTGGGCTAACACTGACCTGAGCTAGTTGTCTGTACAGTGACAAGGACATAGTAAATTAATGAAAATTGAAATACTAACATTACTTTTGTCAGCACACTGACATGACAATTCTTCAGAGAACTCACTCATTTTATTCATTATTACTTTGAAAAGGTAGTTGAGAAAATTCAGTAAAACCCAAAAAATACTTATTACAAAATATTCTATTTAACAGGCAGTTCCTCAGACACAAATGAAGCTGGGAAATCAGATTGTCCTGCTGATTACTAAACATTTCAACTTCAAAATCTCTGTTTACATACAACATACAGTTCAGGTACACATTAGATTAAGGTCAAATGCTATCTGTACAAATTTGGTTGGCACTTCTTAATATTTACATCTTACTATTCAGGTAGGATTTGGCCCCTATCTGTAAGATGACATGCAAAAGAACCCCCAAAAAAATCCCCAGTTCCTAGGACTACATTGATTCTTTTTGGCAGTGACTATTCAGGAGAGCAGTGTGTTACAGAAACACACAGAAACAGAAGGGCTGAAAAATGAAGATTTGAAGTGTTTCTAACCCCAGCATTAAAAAAAGAAAGTGGGGGACTGCAAATAAGATTTTTTGGGAAACTGCCAAAGCTTTGTACAGCTGCACTGCCAGGTGCAGCATTATGTTGTATGACAGGGAAAAATGTCAATCTAACACTTAATACCTTTTTTTTTTTTAATCACATCATAAAGTGAAATCTTGGAAGGGTTAACAGGTAAGTTAGCAGTAACTAATCTTTATGTCAGGAAAAGCTTTAGCTGGAAGGTTTGTTAGTGACTGGTAAAAAAACCCAAGCAACTACCTAATTCCTGAAGAATTGATGAGGATGGATAATGGATGTGTTTTTCTTTTACATTCTCTTGGCAAACACCAAGTAATTTGGGGACCCATCACAAGAAGTGCATGAAAAATAAGTTTGAAATATATTTAAACAATAACCTAGCAATTTTACACACCTTTATTATGTAAGTGATCAATATAACCAGGTTTAGTTCACTGAACTTTTCTCTATTTGCTTTATCTTTGACTGTAGAAAACACTGAAAGTACAAAATCACCATTTTAAATGTAGTTTTGAATGAAAGCTCTTCATAGCAGTAAGAACTCTTCCTGTATTAACAAGTCTTTCCATATACAAGATATATTAAGAACTCATTTAATATCCTAATATTAAATCAAAACATTGATTTATGTTGCTTCACATCTTAGGAACTTAATTTTTTCTTTTTCAAATAAGTGTATTTTAGACACCCCCCCCCCCCCCCAAAAAAAAAAAGGGGGGGTTTGGTATAGAAGTGGTTCATTTTTGGTATTATTTGAATAGGAAAGTTATGAACTAATTTCATAATTCTAGCAAGCATTATGGAAGAAATTAAAATTATTAGATGCTATTACATTGTTTCATTTTTGTGAAACTGAGTTTTATAACTGCTAACGCACAGAGCACCTGACTGTCTTTTCCTATTTTAATGGGGATTTTGTTACAAGTTTAAGGCAAATACAAATTATACCGAAAACTGATTATAGTCAATTGTGTGACTTTTTTTTTTTATTTAAGAGCAAAAGTAACAAGGAACAAAGTTGAAGGTTAGGATCTGTTACTGTGGTTCTTAAATCACCTGAAGGTAGTTTCTTCTTACTCAAAAAGCTATATTGCTTACAGAAAAAAAAGCATTGCATTCATTTCTAAAACTTATCATATTCAGACACACACACTCGCCCCCCTTTCCTAATTATTATTAAAGGAGGCACATTCATCTAGTAATATAAGTTAAAACTTAGAGAAGGTTTCAGATATGCTTGTCCACAGAACCATCACTTGACATTCAGATGCAAGTAAAGAAAAGAAAGGAAAAATGCAGCAGCAGCTGCCACCACCACAGTGATATCTCACATTGGTATTCTGAAGGGAAGTATTACTGACACAATGTTGCAAGAACTATCATAGTTGCAGGCCAAGGGAGTAAATTAAAACCAGTATGATAGCTGTCTTCACATTTTTACAAGCCAAGCAACATGATACTTGAGATTGCGTTCTGTTTTGGCAACACATTTTTACAAGCCTGATGCTGCGATTAAACGGAGTAGTCCTCACGCCTTTGCTACGCAAGGAGAGCAGCACAAATCACATACACAGCTTCATCTCTGAAGCTTTCCAATTACAATAAGAGCCCAGGAAGTTTACCCATATGACAATAAAAAGTTTTTGCAGAAAGGTTTAAAGGCTAGCTCCACAATAGTTCTTCAGCGACATTCTTCCATTTATTTTCTCTCAAGGACTGGCTTCCTTAAAACTAGATTAGCTCTCTTTCCGTATCTAAAAATGATGAAATATTGCTACCATATTTAAATGTCTCTTGGCATGAAGCATGGGATCTAATAATATACTCTAAGACAAAGAAGCTTCTGAAGCAAGTAGACCTGGACAGCATAAATACAGTGTAAACACCATGCATTTACATTGTAGAGCCACGCTAATTCAAAAGTGCACTGTTCTTTTTTTCCAGTGCACTTTGTTACAGACTCTCAAGCTTTATCAGTTACATACTACTAAGAGAAGAATTATTTTTTCTTATTTTGGTAATCAGAGAAAATGCAGATAATTATACAAATAATATGTAAGTAAAGTCAGTAGACAGCGAATATACCTTCACTGTATATCTGCAATAAGACACTACAGATTTTTCTCTGTTCCTTGTAATTAATGTGTCTGTGCTCAGTTCCATGGAAAATAAAACTATAACCCAGATTTTTCCCTGTGTACCTCCTTGTATATTAGTAGAAAACTAAATACTTTAGTTTTGTCAGGGAAACTAGCAAGGAAGACAATGAGAGAAAGTATGTAATTCAACATGTAGACATTTCACTACAAAAGTTCAAATGACTGTAAAAGTGGAAGTGAAAGCCTCCCCACCATCCTTAAAGTCTCAAATCAGCCTCACATGTGACTTACACATGGATGAAACTTCTAGGAGTTTTGCTCTGATTAAGGACAGCAGTTTGTTATGTGTTCAAAAGGAGTAATTTCCTATCATATAAAATAGGAACTGTAACCTGAAAAATTGTAATAATAAGTTTTATAGCATAGTAAAGAAAGTGAAAAGCTAAATAATTTTAAAATAAATTACCAAGTGATCTGTAAAAAAGATGCAGAATGGAGAGTTAAGATAAAACCTCTGGTTCTTCATGAAAGACAATTTTCTCTTTAGATGAAAAACTTTTGTTTACTTTATGATCCTAGTATATGGTAACTTGAGAGAGGATTACCCACCACTGTTCCCAAGGGATGTACTGAGAATTTATTTACGAATATAGACAGAAAACATTTTGGTTTTCTCTCTACAGTCTACTGGTATGAAATAAGAAGCAGAAGAATATAGAAAGGAAACTCGCAGAGACACACACATACCTAATTAAGATAAAATTTTGAGATACATATGCATAAAGGAGTGGGACCACTTTAAAGATCTGAACTAAATTTGAATTACAATCTTTGAAATGAATGAAACATAAAAGAACTCCGATAAGAAAAGGATTGTACAAATTCCTTGTGTACTTGTGCCACCTACTGGATATTGCTGAAAAAAGACAGAAATTAGAAATTAAAAGTACATTCAGTTTGCTGGCAGAATTCCAGCAGAAATCAGTCTCTATATACTCCCTGATAAATTAAAAAATGATATGTAATAATACAGCTGGGTATTCAAGCCCCCAAAAACTGCTACATCCACAAGCGTAGCTCTTCCTCTGCCTCAAGTCTTGCAAGAAAACATATCAAGCTGCCTTGAACAACTCCATTCTACCTCGGTCAGGTTCTTGGGAAGAGTTTGCTAAAATTAGTAAACTGAATAATTCAACTTGTATTGGGTGTATGCAAGAAATCCCCCACATCTGCAGAGTAGCAGTAGTAAGATTTAAGATGCTGAGTGTCTCTTTTTGTGGTCAAAATATATGAATGGAAGTTCATTGTTGAGTCCCCTGTCTGCAGAAACACCCTCTGGTTAAAGGAGTGCCTGGATGCTTCTCCAGAACTGTTACAAGAAGTTTATCACAATCAAAGACAGCAGCCAAAAACTTTAATTTGAAAAAAAATATTTTAAAATTTGAGTTTTAAAATGGTAAATTAAAGTTGAGTTTCCTCAGAGGGATTTAGAAGATTATAGTCAGTGAAACATATGTGGTCTGGGTCACATGCACTGGGCTGTCGCTGTTCCCATTCACTTCATTCAGCCTTGAAATCTACATCAGCAACCAATAAAGAACTCTTAACTGCTTTAAAAAAAAAAGTTATTTCTTCATGGAATTGTTCTTTCTACAAGATTAACTTAATAATAACTTCATAATTGCAATTCCCAGGACGAGTCACAAGGAAGATGCAGCTGAACAGAGATAAGCACTGTAAACGACCATCTGATCTGTCTCCAGATTCAAAGGAGCAGAGCAAAATTACGTCCAAGCTAACTGTGTTTGCCTGGATTGGAAATCTTGAAGTAAACTGTATCCCTTATTAACACTAAAGGATCTGGAAACTGACCTGGCCCTGCCCAAACAAAGCCCCTATGGACTCTGGAAGGAGATAAGGTCAACACAGCCCACATATGAAACTGACAGGTTGCTAATGGATTTCTCCTCCCTCTGGAAAAGGCAAACAGGTTCATGGGATTGCTTTCACTTGAGAACCTGGGTGCACTTGGTGCACAATGCAGGAGGATGAGGAAATCCAGTGTGTACCTCAAGGAGATTTAACCTTAGGGGAAAATAACCCTTGATTTTAATTGTGTGTTATAGGACCTACTATAGCAGCAACCGTCTGAACCAATGGAGGACGAGTCTCACAGGAAAAAGTGGGCAAGCACAGCAGTGACCCAGCCAGAGCTGACTTTGGCACCCAAAAACTCAACACAACATGCTGCTTCTCCTGTCTTGAACACTACAGTTAGGCAAGACTGCAGACATAAAGAGACAGACATTCCTCTACGGAAAAACATGGAAGGAACCCACCCCACCCCCAAACAAACAAACCCAACCCCAAAACCCCACAAAATCACCAGGGAAGAATGCTGAGAACTCCATAATTATATTGCCTGTAACAATGAGAATAACATAATTCATTAGTCCAGAAGACTCTGGCTTCCATATCCAACAAATAGGCAGAAGTGTCACACTGCACTTAAACGTAAGACTTTATGCTCTTCTGCCATAGTCAAGTCTTAAGATGCTATCCTAATGTCAAAAAAAATCTTTCAGATACTTCTTTCTATTATAAAGTACCTCAGTGTAAGTTTATACTACAATTCTGGGAAGTTTTTTGAGATCAGTGGGTACCGAACATCAGCCTTCACCTGTCCCAAATATTCTTGCCCAAAAGTAGACTCTCTCCTTAAAATGTAATTCATCGCCCTCCCCCTCCATTTGAAAAAAAAGTCCTCAGAATTTTTTTAAAGCCTGGAAAACAGCAAGGTACTGAACGGTTTTCAGAAAGCAAATGAAACGTTTTTGAGGGTCTTAAAGTACATTTAAATGATACTTTCACAAAATTAACTCCTTGTTAAACTGAAGTACATCATGCAAATTTGTCTGCTACCAAACCATGGGGCTGTATACTACCTGTACAGTCCTTTAAGTAAAGTCATGATCTTACAAATTTCTAGCATTCATCTGAACTAAACATTGCATTAATTATATCGAATAACTCAGAAGTTGTGATGTTACAGAAGGAATCATTTAAAATAAAAATTTACTAATTTTCTATCACTGAACCCTAAAATAAAAAAAATCCATGGCCAGAGTTGCCCGAGGGTGGACAGCTGTCATATGCATAACACACATTCACAGCCAGAGGCTCACGGAGTGTGGCTTGAATTTCATACCTTTGCACATTTTCCTGTTAGAGTAGTTGACACTGCAAATTAAGATTGAAAAATTGGACAGAGTAGAAGACATCAGCTCATCTCAGATTTATAAGAACACCAAGCTTTTAATCTATTCTGCAAGATCTTACTGTTCACAACATAACAAAGTCTACATATGCATCCAATTGGTGGTAGTCCTTTAATGCCATATTGCTGTGCTGATTTAGTTCTGCTCCTGACTATATTTATTGGCAATTCTGTATGTAACTTGATTAGGAGCATCCTGAAGGGTGGGATTTCCATAGCAGTGAGACTCAGTTAATTTTCCAGTTACTATTCACATATGCATGAAGGAAAAACAATTACTTGCAAGAGAAGTACTTTACCTAGCAAGGGAATTTAGTTTCAAGTCTTTGAAACTTAAGAAACCCACATTCTGTCATTGCCTAAGGTCTTAATAAGCTCTGTATAGCTTGACATTCAGTCCCTCAATTATATGTACACCTGTATAGATAATTTATTCTACCGTTTCCATGCAATAATCAGTCAGGATATCTGAGCATGCAAGTATTTCAGTGTAATTCTAGCTAGCCAACTAGAAAGTAGAAACACAAAATATTAATGCATAATAGAATTTTGCACAAATTAAGTCTCCAATTATGCACTCATTTTTCTCATGCAATCACATGCCTGACCAGATTTCCAAGTTCTTATCTTCTCTGCATGCATTTTTGCAAATATCTCTAAACATTACAAACAGTATGCAGCAGCAGAATTTTAAATTTTATTTAATACAATCACGTTTCACCAGAGTTTTTATTCAGTCAACTGGATTTGAAGCTGAGCTAAGAATTAAGAAACTGCATCTGAAGGTTTATGTAGTAGTTAACCTCAAAAGAACATAAAACGAACCATCTATATCGATAAAGACTAATTGCATCTCTGTTTTGCGGGGGGTGGTTTGGTGGTTTGGTTTGTTTGTTTTTTTTCTTTCCTGTAGTAACTCTTATATTAAGAGCTATGAGCAAAATATACCTGTTCTTACCTTGGGTCTCTGACCTCATCAGACCTGTTAATTTTAAGCAGCGCTTAGGATGTGAGTATGGGGATAGGATACCTCTTAGGAAGACAGTTTGGCTTTAGTCACTAGAGAGTCACCAGTTTGCATGTGGTATCCTGGGTTTTTGTCTCACTGGCTGGGTCAGTCTGTTTATACAAACATCTCATATTTGATTTGCTAATGTTGCAATGGCAGTAGCAAAATCAGAGTGTTCATATAGATAGTAATGCTTATATGACCACACTAACTAGCTTTGTTTATAGCAATAACCCTAGATAAGAAGTTAATGTCCTACAGCCCAGATGTATTGATGCTCAAAGGCAGTGTTACAACTGGCAAAGAAAGTACTAGGGCAGCTGGAGATGCCCTGCACAACTCTGTCCTCACTACCTTTCCAACACTGCCTTTCACAGAAGCTAATTAATTAGCAAAGGCCTAAAACCTTACTAATAGAATGGCATAAGTTGTCCTAGGGACCACATCTATTTGTCTCAAATACATACGGGATGCACAATATCTAAATGCATCTCAGGTTGAGAGTCTAACAACTTGTAAACATATTTTCCCTCTTCCAACATGCAGGTGAGATATATAGAAACTCAGAAACAAATAAGAAACTTTAATGCAAACAGACTAGAAAACCTTGCTAGCTGCCATGTTCTCTTCTGAAGGAAAGATAATGACCTAGGATCATAACTTTATTTTCACGGGACATGGAGGTGTTTTTTTTTTTTTTTTTAACAATGAAACTATTGTTAAAACACCTTGAGTATTTACATTCTGTGTAGCATGGTTTCAACGAGTTACAACACAGACACTCAATCTGCAGTGAAAAGATAATGGCAGGCCATAAAATATCAGGAGATAGTCTGTACTTATCATTGAAATTGAGCACAGCACAAAAGCCATACACACATATTTTCAGACATTTGCTAATGCCTGCCAGCAGTCATAATTAGACCCCATTTCCAAGTGCTCTTAATAGACATAAAATGGAGGATGTATTTATATCAGCAAAATTGGTTTTGTAGAACAAAATATATACAGTATCCTATGAGGCTGAATCCTTTACCATCTTCATTTCAGAGGAAAAAAAATTCAAAGAATTCAAAGTGGTGTATCTAATAAACACTTACAAAAATATTAACCTAAACACTTTCTCCTGTAACAGAATTGCCTGATGTTTCCCTTAGCATTTCATCTTGTCCAAAAAGATGTTAGTGTGGGATATAGCTCCACACTTCCTACACAAGAGGCTTTCCAGAAAAGTAACTTAAAGGTAATATTGTTGTAATGTAAACCAATACAAAACACTTCAGGAACTTCTGGGAGTGATGATGAACAAGTCTTTTGACTTGTTTGTTGTCTATTTTACATGTTGTGAAGGGTAGTATCTTTTCTTCTGGTTGTTCATAATCTAGTGAACATTCAATTTTGTTTGAAAGGATGCACGTGCACAACAGGAATTGCTGAGCTTGTGTATTGTGTTAGGAGGGACCCACTGGATGGCTGGAGAGATGGCCTTCAGATAAAGTGAGGATGCTCAGCTGGGGAAAGCTTTCTGGAATGCAAGATAAGACAAGCAGAAACAGCAACACAGCACAGAAGTAACTTGCTGAAAGACTCCTGAGAAGATATAGGGAACAGATGTACTGCCAAGTTTTCAGAGATGGCAGACAAAGTGATCCTCCTAAGGATCTAGAGGTGGATGTGTGAAGTTTGCTGCAACTGAGGATTAACTTGGATGTAAGGAAATCACTTGGAGAGCAAGGCCATGGAGAAAAAAACCTCTGCTCTATGAGGGCAGAATGAGCAGGGAGACACTGATTCCAGTTCCTTTCATTTCTAGCTGTCACAAGCTGACTTTTAATTTGTTTGAAAAGCTACACCTTGCTCTAGTTGGTGTTTTATTAAACCTCAGTTGGAAGCCTTTTGGTATTTTCAGAGCATTTCTTTTAAAGAAAAGATGCAGGCAGATATATTCCAAGATTCTGACTGATTTGGACCTTGTCAAAAAATATATACGTAGAGTAGCAATTAACATTTGATAAAAGTCAAAGGCATAGAAAAGTGAACTTTTCATTTGTATCCTACAACAGAATGGCACAATCCAACTCCACAGATACTGCTACTAATGCAGGAGTTGCAAGGTAAATTCACCTGATCTTCATTAGTATTAAAATAGACACTTAAAGCTGACATAGAATTACTTATAAACAGGAATATATAAAGCAGTAGTATTCATTGCTAATAAAAAAAGGAAATACTCAGGGATATTTTGAAAGGTAGGTTTGTTTTCCATATTTTAATACAATCACAGTCCTAAGATGAAAGAAAATACACAATGTAGAAAGCTCATCATTTCCAAGACATATAAAAGGGATAGCGGCAGTATAAGCTTCCACAGATACCACAGTAAGGGAATTCCAAACCAGGAATTTGTACAGCCTGCTTGTTCAGAGACCACATTTTTAAGAAAGAGGAAGAGTGAAGGCTTTTTCTTTTCAGACTGTCTTTACAGTTCTCCAGCACAGAACATGTTTTCAAACTTTTCTCCTCAACTACAGACATCATAAGAATGCTCTTTTTAAATTAAACCTTAGATTCGTCTGTTCCTTTATTTCAGAAGGCAGGGTTTTAGAAAAAAGCTAAATTTACAGTGTCTGGCAAACCTTACAATTAAAATCATCAGGTGTGATGACCTCTGCAATACCTAAGATCCAGAGAAGTTACTTTTATACAACAAAAGTGTAAAATACCTCTCCATGTCCTACTTTCAAATTTTCAACAGCCTACCACCAACAGGACTAAAGAGAACGGTTCTTGGGGGGCGTGGGGAAGCTGTTTCCTTCTTTGAATCACCTTTTCAGAGTTCTTATAACTCAAGTGTTTAGCCTAGCTAAAAAACTGCATTAAGAGACTCAGAAAGAGCTGGTTAAAGTTTAAAGTGAAAAGTTCTAGAAATTTCATAATTACGAAACATCTTTTCAACCTGTTAATTAAGATGTTATGCAATGATGTGAGAGTTCATTTTCACTCTTCTACAACTAGTAAAACATAGGAAGTTGGTATCTCATAAATAACAGCCAGCATTGGCCCTAAATATGAAAGCTTGTTTTTTTAAGGCCAACCCCAAATAATTAATTTCAACAAACATACTCCCTGTCAGCAAGTATGACAGAAACAAGTGCTCAATAACAACATAAGCTTTTAAAGACTAGGAAATATATGCACAATCTGTGAGTGCCACAGGCATTACCATCTCACAGTCCTTCCAGACTTTTTTGATGTTTTTTTTTTTCACATAGGTGCTTAGATCCAGAAATTTTCAAAATGGATCATTCAGAAACCTTTCACAAGATTCAAATGTCATCCCTCCATTACAAAAATAACACCTCACAGACCCTCATACTAAGGAATAAGTGGCTCTCAACACCAGCATTCAACATTTCCCAGGTGCTGATGATGCACTGCAGTGCCTCACCACCACTCTGCTCCAGGAAGCATGAAACTCTCAATGTCAGGGCACAGAAGGACATGGGAAGAGTGGGCATAACAACGAGGAACAGGGGTAGGTGCTAGTAAGTTCTTGCGTAACCATTTTAAAGGTGGTATTAATGAGGCTTTTCTGTATTATTTTGGACAAGCGTTATTATTGCAAATAGACTAATAATAATTGGGTTTTGTATGTAGATTTGATTACGATTGTAATTAAGCTAGTAGTAAAAAAATTCTTGGCTATAAGTATATCTGTGGTATATTCCCTTTTTCACATAATATTTTGAATGCAAGGGTAAGGCAACTGCAGCGCTTTCAATGTCCTGCACAAAAGGGCTGTGAGCTCTTAAGCAAGTCAAACACCAAATTCCACTATTGCACTTCCAATGATCAAAGTAGAAGAATTATGAAAGAATCTTTCAACTCTCAGATTTTGATGTTTAACCTTTTTACACTTGTACCTACCTACACAGGCTGTCAATAACCAGCTGTCTTCAAGTTTTGTTAATATAATCCATAGTTCCTAAGATCAGACATTGATACTAACAATAAATAAAACTGTTCTTCACATTGGCAGACTTTAACATTTCTATTTCCTTTCCACTATTGTGGATTATTGTTATTACTAATATTTTCTATTTAAGTTTTCAAAAAAAAAAGTGATAAACGCTATGAAAGTGGAAGACTGCCATTGTTACCCCTCTGGGGGGTGTTCCTGGGTGCTGGATCATTGCCAAGGTCAGTTAATACTGAGCTAGACAAATTAGCTTCAATTCTAATGAGTATCCCACTGTTAAATACTGTGTTACTGGTTTGGGGTTCATAGCTCTACTAATGAACTTTATAATAAGTTTTGCATAACATGGTTGACTAGCTGCCATGTGAACTCAGTAACACTGATTTTCTACCAACTATAGTGCAGGAAACACTGTACTAAATTAATAGTATATTGTTCCGCCATTCATATTCTTGAACTACAGTATACTTCCTTTTCATTTAGTGGTAAATTACATCACAGATTGATTAAAACATGGCAACAAGAAAAAAATACTAAAATACAAACTGGTACAAGTTAGAGAATATAATATCAAGGATATATTCATGGACCATAAGTGAGGCAACTAGGAAATATAAAGCTAATTGCGTCATTCATCCAATAGTTAAGTGAATTTATAAATTAACTATGGATGCATCTTCTGAGGAGGGAGACAAATGACTAAAACGGAATGAAAACGTAGGGGAGAACAAAAGGCTTGAGGAACACTGGGAAAAGATCACATTTACTTAAAAGCATCAAATCAAATACAGCCTAGGCAAGTGGCAACAGACAATCATTACTTGAGAGGACTAGCTGAGAGTTACATGAAAGAATTAAATACTCTTATTCAAGTTTTCAGTGTTTTCTGCCTGCATGACAATGCTAATCATCATATACCAGAAAAGCCAGGTATTAAATAATAACGGTCTGGATTATATTGGTGGCACTATTTTTTGATAAAGTTAAGGACCTCAAGTCTTTAATAGTGTCACATTATCTGCAGTTACTGACTGATAAAATCCACAGAGGCCAGTGTCAAGTATTTCTTCAGAAATTCCCCAATTTCAGCTGATGTTGCATGAAGAGAGGGTGGGAAATATCTGTCACAACTTTCTTGATTTTTTTATTTTTCCTTTGTTTACTGACAATGCACTATAAAGTTGCTGAAGGCCTAACAGGTAGCTATTTTGTAATAATTTTGTTTGAATTTATCAAAATCAATAAGTAGGCAAGGGAAATCAGACATTTTTTTTTCCCCACACAAAGTTAAAGTTACAGAAATATCTGGAACATTTAGCAGCATTGCCGGTCTCCTCTAAGATTAATCAATTTTCTGTTATTCCTGAGGAATTAATGAGTGTTGATAACAAGGATGATGACTTACAGAGGAAGTTTATGTTCATGCCTGCTTGCAAACAAGAGAAGGGATCCCTCTCCTACGCATTCATAGAAATTGCCAATTGCAGCTGTGTTTTCCAGATTCTTTATTTCTAGACAGGCAGACCTCCTACCCCACCTTGCAGTAAGTCAGACTTGCAGTTCACATGTACTCATATGCAGCAGTTAAACAGAAGACTGAGATGTTTTTGTACAAAGGTGCTTGATATTATCACCAGTCAATATAAAATCATTAAAATAAATTTAAAATTGCTTGGTTCAATGAGACCCTGACTGTCTCTCCCTGAGCCTAAGCACATGCTACACCAGCTAGCTAGACTGAAAACTAGGTTAAACTCAGGCAAAGGAGGCTGCAACTCATTTTCTGGAACAAAAGAGAGTAAGTGCAATGTTGAGGCATGTGGGCAGGTAAGTGGGCCCTGAAGTGAGGTTAAACTAACTGAGGAGGACAAGAGAAACTCCTGAACATCGCATGAGAATCTGCTGGACACAAGACAAGCCATAGCAAGAAATTAACAAAAATTACATATATTGCTGTGAGAAACAGCTGGATTCCACAAACAGTTCAAGGGGGAGTTATGGGAGAAACAGACACACTTCATGGACAGATGAACGGGGAGCACTGGAAATCTTTTTGGGAGCAGAGTCTTGCTAAGCCAACAGAACTTTGGTAAACATCTTAAGACTATGATGAGTCTGAGATTACCTTAGGTAATACCAAAATGGGGAAATACCAAAATGGGGAGTGGATGTAGCAACATTGGCCCTATAGGGGGAAAAAAGAAATTGGGGGCAGGTTGTTTACCTGCAAGGAGACAAGGATAAAAAAGGGAGGGATCAAGGTGGATCAGAAGAAGCATGCACAGAAAAGAGGAGAGAAGGGGGGGATGAAAGCAGCTGGTTGTATGCAAGCAGGTGCAAGTCTAGTGCCGGAACACAGCAGTTCATCCTATCTTCTTATAAAACTCTATTGCAAACTCTTTCTTCATGGGTGTGTCATCTACTCTGTGTCTGCCCACGCATGTGAGACACTAGCAAATTTCAAGCTTGACTAGCCAGCAAGAAGGTGAAGATGGAGAGATTACAGGTCTGCGACTGAATATGTGTGAATTTAAGGTCAAATGAGAGCTACCAGAGACACCTCTGTGTGTGAGTTTAAGCCTCTTTAGCCAGTAAGAACACAATTGGGCCATGTACAGCTCATGCTTATGTGAGTGCTGTTTGTTGGTATGTGGTGCCTGAACAGCTAGAGGTGATGTTCTCCTGTGTATATTGATCTGCTTATGGCCAGCCATGCTCACAGTGTGTGTGTGTGTGTAGCAGTGGTATATACACTGGTGTATTAGGAATAATGGGAACAGAAAAAGTGGCAGCCTGGCATTTAGCAGGGATGGGAGGACCCCTCTGGCTCTAGCAGAGTGGGAAGAACTCTCATCAGTCCCAAAGTCCACTGGTCTTCTCTTAACATGCACAAGCAGTGAAACACAATTCTGAACTATATGTGATATTTATCCTCTCCTGCCAATTTATGCTCACATCATATTCTACAGTATTTAGCTTCACTTAAATACTTTCTGCATTTGGGTGTCTCATAGATGAATAACTTGCCCTGTTCAATATTTATTATTTATCAAACAGACAAAAAAACTCCAAAGAGAGCAGTTATTGAGGCTCTTCATAAAACAAGAACTTGATTTTTTTTTTCCCCTTAAACTGATTATCCAGCTCTTAAAGTTATTGCAATAAGTTTGCCTTTTATAGATTATTGACCTGGTTTACTTTTATTTCATCAATAACACATTATCATATATCATGGTAACATAATTGCTGATCACACACACTTAACCCTGCCACCTCTAGCCTGCCAGTAAAAAGGATGCAGGGAGCCTTGCGAATGCTTTTCACTTATAAGTAACAGCTGCTCAGAAGTGTGGTAAATGGAAAGACCGAGTTACTGACCTGGCCAACACAACACTCCCAAGAGCACCTGTACAAATGCTCCAGCTTCAGGTACCTGCAAGAAATCTGTTTTATCCTGCCACAGCTCCAACTGGTGATACATGTAGCAAAGGGAACTCACATCATCTTTCACGGACTTGATGGCGGCATTTCAGCCCTTAAACAAATGACTCGCACTAGTATCTAGCATAATTTTGGCAGCTTTAAAACAAAATGTATCTATTCTGTTTCAAATACCTCTCCTCAATTGTGGACCATATCCACAATTTCTATTAGAAAAAAGCTGATGTTTCAGCAGTCCAGTAATGAATTGCTTTTTTTAGAGTGGTATTAAGTTTTCAGGGTTCTTTTGTTTTCTGAGAACTTGGATTTCAAGTTCATTTAGAATTGTTTCCCCACATGGTTTTTGATCATCACGGTTATGCCTTGGAGAACTATACATAGGCTTTTATATCTCTGCTCATTTCCTTAATTAATATAGCAAAAACACATCAATAGGGAAATTAAGTTATTCTTCCCCCCCAAGAACAGAGAAAGATGCAACATGTAATTTTAATTAAAAATTTGGACTGCTTTCTAACAGCTGCTATTTTTACACTGAAAAAGTAAAAGAATTGGTCCTGCATTTCATGTACGGAAAATACATTTGTTAGAGAATAATGGCAATAGGCATTAAAGAATTTTATTACTGAACAACATTGGTGCATGATCCATTTCTGGCTATACACGCACTTGGTTTTGTAGTGGTGGCGTGGGAGACTTAACTGGTTATATACTGGGTGGAAAAAAATTAGATTTAAAACTACCTTAACAAATACAAGTTATAAATGAAAAGAGCTGTGGTAAGAGAATACAAGAATTAGCAAAGAGTTATCTAGTAATAGTTTTTGACATTTGCAAAGCATATGAACTTGTAGTATTCTTCATCAATATGCTCCATCCCATATATCCATATTCATCCAACTTGTATCAGAAAAGAACAAACAAAACTACAGACAGTTCTGTGAACTTTTCAGTCGTTTGAATCAGCCTCATCCTTATACTACAAGTCTCACTGCCAACAACTACATAAATAATAACAAATAGAGTAATATTCTGTAACCTCTCCCTTTACCTTTAGTGAACAGCACTATGCTGTGTAGAAAAGTGACAGGGTACTCTACATCCACATGACACAAATTAAGTAGCAAATTGAAAGCCCTTTACACAGTTTACTTAAACTTACTTCTCCAGTTCCCAGTTATAATTTCCACTAATCTTTTATTTTTTCAGTTTTGCATGAAGGAATTATATTAATCTTACTCTTATCTCATGCACCTGAAAAAATAAATAAGCTAATATATCCAGTATTTTATCTGCCACACAAAAGGCGAAACACAGATTCGTTTCTGAAATGCAAATGCTATTTACTACCTGCTGCAAATGGAAATTCACCAGGACCAAGATTACTGCTAAAGCATTATAAATACAACATTATACACAATCACATTCTATTAAAAAAATAATATCAGGGAATGATTCCATTGATAAATGTCATTCCTAAAAGTCAAGATATGGGAAGTATTGATCAGTCTTTGATAGCAGAAATTACAACAGATAGTGCCCCCATTTACAATTGTTTTGTTACCTTTTCATCTCCTTACAAGAAAATCATAGATAATTTATTCTTTAAAAATATATTTTGATATCATGAATGCCTATTTTATATCATAATTCTAATCCTAAAAGAATTCTCTTCTAGATAATTTTAATTCATCATTTTAATTCTATGAATGCTACTAGTGGAAAGAAAGGGGGGAAGGGGGGAAGACTACGGAATATGAGCACAAATTTTCAAAAAATGATCAAGCAATTTTAAGGTGTCTCAAGTCAGGCATCAAAATACATCCAGCATGGAGGGAACTGATACTCAGTATAATTTAATTTTAGTAGCCCAATAAGTATCTTAAAACAGTTGAAAATTCCAGATACATGCTAGTATTCACACTGCAGATTGGTTTCCTAATTATAGTTAAAAGCTTTGTTTTTCTGATATCATTTGGCTATCATTCAGGTTAGACTTGATGACAGGTTATGTGATAAAGAGAGATCATGTTTACAGATGCAAAGGAGCTCAGAGCAACAATGGGAGGATAGGGAGCCCAAATAATACCCTGCCCAGGCTGCTCCCAGGCCCATCACATGGGCCACCAGCCCATCAAAGGCCCATCTCCACTAGCCCAGAGGAACACAGGGATGTATAAACACAGGTGGGAACCCAAACTGAGGACTCCCAAGGAACAAGCACCCTGTCTGGGCCCCTCCCAGGGCTGTCCCAGCAAAGCCTTAGCCTCATTGTTGAGGCATGAAACCCAGCACTGTGGGTCAATGGAGCAGCTCTGAAGATCACCTTTTGGATTGAGGTAGGGAATCATTCCTCAGGGGTGTGGGACACATTATGGGATGCAGGGGAAGAGCATTTTGGGATTCCATTAGACTTATTATAGGATGTTTAGGGGAAGAAATCAAGGTGGTTTGAGAAGGAACAAGCATGGAAAATCAGAGGGATAGGGGGATGAAAGGGGCTGCTCATGTGTAAACATGTGGCTGGTCAGTACACTTGCCTAGCCATGCTCTGCTTCTGATGAGTGTAGTCTGTCCCCTCATCTCAGACTCTATTTCTAACTTTTTCCTATGTGAGGGACTATCTGTGTGCACATATGTGGGGGTGTGAGAGCTCCAACTGGAGTGGTACCAGGGGTCAGAGACCCATGTGCCCGTGGTGCCAGAAACCATAACTAGGGAGGGTGTGCGAATGAGTGTGTGAGCACCCACGAATATCAAACCAGACCAGCCAGGGAGCAAGTGAAGTGGCCTGGGAGTGGGGGCAGGGGGACTAGATGTGTATATGTGCGTGCCTCTAAGGGCAAGACCATGGGATGAGCTGGGTATTGAGAACTTCAGGGAAGTCCTGGACAGCTGCTGGAGAGACCATGGAGTCTGAGGGTCTCTAGGGGTGAGATGCATTTGTGCATGTGTGCCCACATTTGTGTAGACACGCATGTATTTGTGTGCACATACCTTTATGTGCATGTTTCTCTCTCTTTTGGTTAAGGCACCTGGGAAGAACAAGGGTCCAGGACCAGTTACTGGCTTGTGTGTACAAGGCTGGCTGTTGTAGGGACCCTCAAGGTATGCATGTGTGTGTGCATTCCAGAGTGTGCAAAAGGGTCCATACATGCTGCTGGCACCTAGGCTGCAGGCCTCAGGGCTCACATGCCCAGGTGCCAGCAACTGGGAAGACTAGGATCCAGGGTCAGCTACTGGGCAGACTGAGCCCAGCTGCTGGAGGGAGACATATTGTACACATGCAAATATATTTTCAGTAATGGGCCTCCACACCCTGATCAGCCAAAGAAGAGAACAGGATGAGGCCAGATTTAGGCCCTCCAACACTTGAGTTTCCATGCAAAAGTAGAATTGTGGAAGCTTACAAATAACATGAAGACTATATATGGGTCTGTAAGATGCAAGGTATTTCACTTCATTGGTTTGCAATTAATTTATAACGAGTGAGTTTTGGATTTACGTCTGATTTGCAAGCCTTGGGGACTGCAGTCAAGCAATGCTCTTTCCTGGTTTCAGCTAAGACAGACCATAAACTGAAAGATATTACTGTTGACCTATGGTAAGGGTGCTCTCTCCCCTCCCTCCCCAATCCCAGCACAATTATTAGATGCACAAAACATAAAATGCACAGCTATCCCAACTTTTACGTGTACAGTCCAGAGAAGGGAACAGGAAGAGTCCAAAGTTTCAATCTTGCATTTCATTAAGCACATTCATTTGTTCAACATTGGTGATGCTTGCACACTAAACAGATGAAAGTTTGAAGATTAAATCTCACAAACCTCCCACTAAAAAAACCAAACCAACAAACCCAGAAAACACCACCACCACAAAACCACAGAGCACTGTAGCTTGAGTTTACCAACATGTTTTTTCCCCCAGAAACAGGGCACCATAAAATAGCCTAACCTGACATCTTAGTTCTAGCCACAATGAAGTGTTTTGTCTGTCTTGCAAAAGTGATTAGTAGTATGGATTTCAGCTAAAATGGGACCCCTATTTGCTAGTACTGAAGATTTACAAGACCTTTTTCCAGCTGAGCTTCTATAAACCAGGAGAGTCTCAAACAATGAGCCAGACTGAACTCTGTAGTATGGCAATTTAAGCAATGTATAACTTTGTAAATGTAGTAGGAAAAGATAGAGCCATATGAATTAATTGGGCTGCCATCTTCAAAAAAGCTCATGGATTAAACACTGGAATTAATTCATGAAGGTATTTAAGTGAACCTGCTTATGTGTTTGAAGACAGATCATATTCAGAGTTTCCTACCCCTCCCACCTAGCTGTCTTTCAGCATGGTGTCATTCCTCTCACGAGGTGAGGCGACAAGAAGTATCAATTTGGAGAAAAGGGCATTGGGACCAGAGAGGGGCACAGACTAACTGGTTGCCTGTGTTAATAATCCCAGCCCATTTTCGCAAAATGTCAGCAAGTATTGTGAGAGCAATAAGCTTCAAAACTCAAGCTTAATTAAAGCACATTTACCACAGATGTTGCTACTAGCAACACAGTAACACTGTCATTGTAACTTCTCCTGTCAAGGTTACTACTGCCAGTCTTTCAAAATATAGCATATTATCTATTCCTTGAATATATAAATTATCCTTGAATATACAAATCATATGCAGATTTTGTACTTCCAATTGTACTGTGCAATCAGGCAGCAGAAAGTAACTTCTCTGCAAACAGATTTCTTTTTATATGCAATTCCTTTTCTCTGGACATTAATTTTATGGGGAGCAAACAGGTTCAAGAAATCTTTAATGAGTTCTATTAAGCAGCATTTAATACTACTGATTTTTTAGCGGGATTGAGATTAATCTAGGTCTAATGGTCCAAGTGCTTTAACATACATGGATACTTTTTCAGACTGCCTCCAGCACCTGTAGTTCACATTTCATATACACTTCCTAGAGCGGCTGAGAGAAAGGACAGAGACAGATGCTTTGTACCCTGTACGATATTCAAATGAGCAGTTGAAGAAGTCGGAAGCAGGGGAGGTTTAAATGCCTTACACATTTATCTCCTAGAGCTACAACAGGTAAAACAACATTTGTGTGTACTGTACTGTCAGCAGTTATCCATCTTCTACAAACTTCTTTCCCTTAAGCAACCAATTCAAATTTTTACAAGTGAACCCCCAGAAATAATTTTTTTTGTTAGGAATTTGCATTAGAAACGGTGGACATCAGATGTATGCAGCTCAAGACTGGGCGTACATTCTCTGTACAAAATTAGTGGTAGAGCTTCCTGACTTCTCTATATGCAATGGTAGATCAACAATAAATGCATTTTTAAGTCTTCTTTCAAAATTGTGAGCTTGCAGTGGGTATTTCAATAAGCATGGTCCTCTGCCCATAGACTAATGAAGCTTAATTTGCTACAAGCCTGTGCCTCACTTCCCCTCATCCTCTCTTTCCCACAGTATTCTTATTTTTCTCCTTTTCCTCTGTGCCATCTGAAGCCTTTCATTTTCCTTCTTCCCAACTCATACCTTCCCTTTTTGGCTAGACAGCCTAAAATAGGAATCATATCCTCATCCAAGCCGCAGCAGGTACTAACTACCTGCCTGGCAAACCTACAGGCACACCCAGCTGCATTTTCTCCAGTGGCGAAAAGGCAGGCTGCATCCTGTCTGCCTTCCCTCCATATGAACAGAGAGTTAAACTGCTCTCCTACTACTGAATTTCACAGGACTTGCAGGAACTCCTTCATTGCTTTCAGGCTTCTACTGCCTGACAAATTTAGGAGGAATTGGTCAATAGATTAAAAAGCTATCACAGATATTTCACAGTCATGGACTCTGTGACTATATCAGGAAACCAGTAAATTATTTTAAATCATACTGAAACAGAATTTGCTGAAACAGAATTTCCTTATATAGACACACAACAGAATTCTCTTGAACTGGATTTCCATTAGTTACAGAAATGGCAAGACTGGTTATTTCTTTGGTTTTGTCAACTTGTAGTTTTAAGTATCCATAGCCCACAAAGATCATTTACCTCTGACAGGATTTTCTTCCTGAGTGCATTCATCACTGGTTGTAGTCTAGCTCATATACAATCAGAGTTCCATTACTTTGTACTGTAATCAAGGTTATGTGGATCAATTACTAAATTAATTCCAGGGTTATGTTATCATTAAAATCAGAGAATGATTCAAGGAATCAAGAGATACTAGGTAGGTAACACTTCAGCCAAAAATTGCCTTGACTGCTTTTCTCCCAACCTTAGAGCAATGAGCGAACCCTGAGTTTTAGGAAAACTGGTTTAACAGATTTAGTGGTGTCAGAAATAATGGTCCCACTCTGGCTTCAAGGTTTGGCTAAGCAACTGCACAAATACATGTAAATTGTTTTAATACTGGGTCAGTCCATCTACTGTGTTCCAGCTGCTGTTTCCTTGTGTTCAGATCACAACAGAGTTATAGGTCATTTCATTGGCTGGCAATTCACATATGCTGATGTAATTACAACACAAAAACATAAAAGTGCTAACTTGGGTTCACTATACAAAGTTTACGTATTTTGCCTTTCCCGTCCTCTTTTTTGAATTGTAACCTCTTACGGAGTGGACAAGTTACAGAAAACAACTCAGGGCAAGATGCAGTCACCAAAAGCAGTAAACTCAAAACAATTTTAATTTGAAAAATAATTTAAAGGGAAAATTAATATGTAGACAAACAAAACAAAGGAAAATAAACCTTCAGAAAGAATAAACTAATTACAGAGGAAATACTCGCTATTTGATGTTAACCTTTGCTAATATTTTTCTTTTTTGCTGATTAAAAGTATGTCAAGTACTTCTCCAACTTATTTTACAGTACCACAATTGACATAGGGATGACACAACCACTTTAAGGACACTTTACATTTTAACATTAACCTCCCCAACTTGCATCTATTCTACTTATAAGGATAAATGACTATAAGAGTAGTTTACCACACAATCAGAATAAATGTCCAAACTTCATCTCCCAAAATACAATTATGTCTCTCAGTCTAACGCAAACATTTTTCTATACAGTCTTAGTTCTGGCTTTAAAGCCAAGTAATGACAGTATAATCTTTATCCAATGACAGAATAAGTAATTTTTTTCATCTTGGAGAGGTCTCCAGTGTAGTCACCAATACTAACGTTACTATAAGAGTTTTCAAAAGTATATCATCTAACATTTCTTGGCTCAAAGAAGTTGTATGTATTGCATGGGATTAAACATACATTTACATTTTGTGATTGGGATACTATAGATCCAGCTTTTTTAGTCACTCTTATTTAGCAAATTTGTGATTACCTGGATTACTACTGATTTCCTAGACTGAAAGGTTGCATATGCAGATACACAGCACCTTCAGCAATTTAGTAATTTTAATTTGTCAGAAGTTTTTTGTCAGAGCCTACATTAGTTTCACGAAATCTTATCACTCATTATAAACTCCTGGTTTATAGCAAAACAGAGTCAATAATCAACTGTATCAGGAGAAATTAAAAAAATAATGGACACAGTCACTTCAGCTTAGGCTGAGACAGACAGTACAAACTAGAAGGAACACAGGAAAGATCATGACACTGATCATTAATTCTTTGCTAGTTTTGTGTCTAATGCCACAAGGTAGAGACAAATAATATCCTCTGAACAAATGCCTGGTACTAACGAAAGCTGTTCACAGAGTACAAGAGAAGCAGCATCACTTGAGAACATTTTTTCCTTTCAGCGTTCTCCCCCTTAGATCCTGGACTTGCTAACTGCTCCAAAACAACAGATCAAAGGACCTATGGGTAGCTGATGAAATATGGGGCAATCCAAATATCCCAAAGCAGCAGCTTGTACGTTTAGGCCTGACAGCAGCTGGTAAAGCAGGTAAATACAATCTAAAAAGAAAAAGGTTAAGCAGCTACAGCTTTGAAAACATTACTCACACTTCTACATCCACGCAGTGCCTGCTGGCAGAAATTTCACCTACTGTATTGGCATAAGGTACTACAAAGAAAGGAAGTAAGAAGCTAGCTGATTGCTCCCTCTGGTTTAGAGGTAGTATCACAATGAATAAATTCACAAGTTTCTTCATCCAGCAGTCCGCTCTTTTGCATCTGCAACAAGAAATCCAACCAGTTGAAATAGTTGCATCTGGGCCTTACCTACGTGATAAGCTACAGTCAGTAGGGCAGTAAAAGCTGGCTTGTATCAGCTCAGCTTTCCATCTTAGTTAACCCCAGAGGTCTTTAGTTTGGAGGAAGAGAAGCTTAGCCAACAGGACAAGTCTTCTTACTGTAAGGCTGATGGGACAGTCCTCATCACAACACATGTGTATCTAAGCCTGCTCTCAAGTCACAACTTAGATTAGACATAAACATTTAGGCAACCAACATCAGGTGAGAGGGGAATCCCATGTAAATGGCAAGAGCAAGACAACACATCTTTTAGGAAGCCTAGGGTTTTGTTATCAACATCTCCCCACAGGATCAGCAGCCAACCAGCCATGTTGGGTAAACAGGAGCAAGGTGAGAAGGAGGAAGCGCAGTTCAATTTAGGATACTTTTTACAGGCACAGGCTGTTCACCTTTATCCCCAGGAACTTTAACACAGCCTGGTAACTCAACTGCAAAACTCTACAAGTTCCTAAACTTGTCAGTTAGATCAGACAGCCAACACCACAGTCTAGTACACAGAGATGTCATGCCCTGTAAGGCCACGGATACATAAATTAGTAAGCAGATGGGGAGACAGACCAAATTATGCTTTTTAAACAGTTAATCCCAGCAATACTCCAAACTACATAACACAGATTTCAATTGCCTTTTATTTTTAATAACAACTAATATGAAGTAATGAGCAAGAAATATATAGAGAATTCAAATAATCAAATTCTCCTCTTTGAAACATTACACCTAAAGGAAGAACTTGTTTTACCCAAACAAAAGGAAACAGGACTGCTCATCATGACACGAAAGACAGAAAATACACATGCGCGCATGTGCATATGTGTGTACATATACACACATATGAGTATAGCTAGCGCATTGTTCAAAAGAAATGTCGGACACCTGCTTTATGGCTTTGACACAGCACAAGACAGTAATATGACATGCCATAGCCAAAGAGTCATCATGTTTTTGCCATGCATTTGTGTGGATGTGTAGAACAAGCAGCTACTGCATTGTGCTGTTACGCACAGAGATCAGCACTGCTACGTTGCTCAGCTGTATAAGCTCATCTTCAGAAAGATTAGATTTATGTGATGCTGAAAACAATGACAGAGCCTGCTGAACCAAAGTATACAACCGAACTGCACTCTGGCCAAGAGCAAAGAGGGAACACAATCACACTGAACTACTTGACAAAGTGATGAGTGTACTTATGAGGGAAAGCAAAGCTAGATTTAGTAGTCCTTTATTGGGTACTCAATCCTTTCACTTTGCTATGTGCTTTCCTACAAAGGCTTTTTTCCCTTTTGCTCAGAGCTCTTCCTTAGCTTTCAACAAATCATCCATTACAACTGGCCAAATATTTAATCCTATGGGTAACAGCATAGATGCACTATCTATAGGCATGATATTTCCTGTCTCATTAGTTTGTAAATTCAGCAAAAAAAGTAGTTATTCTCTTCCAAAAGTTAGATGTCTGCAATGCCAACTGGCACAATGATACACATCTGATATTTTATATGCAACAAATGAGAAGGGTGTTTAATATATACATAATATGTATATATTCCCACATTTAAAAATATACATTTAAATAAATGCGTGTGCACATGTAAGCATCCAGTTAGGAATCCTGGCAGGCAACAAATCCTTTTCACAGCAGTTATTCAGGCTCCAATTATTCAGCAATATTACTAATGCATAAAAATGCTAATACCACTATTACAACAAACAAAGCTGCGTGGGTATTGTGGCAATCATTGTTCTTCATTGTCATCAGTGCTAACATGCTTTTCTTATCCTTTTACCACCAACAAGCACAAGAAGAACGGAGCTGGTTACAGTCACCCAAGCTACATGACACACTGTTCAAACGGTATAGTTCTGTATTACAGCCACAATATAACCAACCACTCTGAACTACTAGCCGTATGTTATGCATATATTTAATAACATTCATATGCTAAATATATCAAGATGGAGACCAAGCTTTTTTTCACAAATCAAAGAACTGGTGGGCTAGGTCCTATACAGTCAGAGGTTTTTGATGAAAGATGATCTTTGGGATCTTTGTTATTGAAGCACTGCATGGAAATATATGGAAAAGTACTTCTTGGAAAAACAAGTATAATAAATGAGTGATGATGTCACCCTTAGCAATATGCTGACAAATGTGATAACCATATACTTTAATATACGCTAGTTATATACCTAACATACCAATGGTTTGGTATATACTAATATACCATTGGTATATTAGGTATATACCTTAATATTAAGTATGTCAAGACAGGCTTTGGATGGGCCTTGTAATATTTGATCTGTGAGCAGAAGTGATGTAATCTGTGGGGGGTTTTTTGTATCACAAATTCTGACTATGAATTGTATGCCAGCTTCATGTTACAAATTCCAGCATCAAGGAGCTTTTTTCCACTTACAAGGTGTCTATATCTACTCTATCACAGTATCTTTCAGTATTCTGTAATCACCTATTAGGTCCTTCTTGAGAACTATTAAAAAAAATAAAATAGTTAACCTTCTGGTTTCCATTCAGTAGAAAATGACTTACCAAAGCTACTTCCTACAATAAGTTTAAGGAAAATAAAGGAAACTAAGGTGATGAAAGGAAACTAAGGTTATGCTTTTAAACCAGTGGTCATTGGCAGTTCTGAGCATAAATCCACATAAGTTCCTAGGAAGCCATTAACAGGAAAAAGCTGGTATTTTCAGTAAAAAAAAAAAATCTTAAGGGTCTGCTCTGCATAACATTAAAAAAATGAACTAAGTGTACTGGATGAACATTGTTCACATGATTTTGAAGACCATCACTTACTTCTGGCTTGATTTCTGCCAAGCCTGCAAACACACTTACACAACTTACTCTGAAACATTTTCCTCACTAACAGGTCTGAAAAATTCCATCCATTCTAAAACAGTCTTTTTAAATGGTAAGACAGGGCAGAATCTGTTTTCTTTATATTTATAACCATGGTAAATAGCTGATGATAAAATTTTGTTCTTGAGCTGTATATTTCACAACAATTTTGCAAGGTTGTCAAAGCATGTAGGCGCACGCTGAAAATGTCAGAATGTGATTTTTCCTTCCAAAATGAAACATATGGCATTTAATTTTACCTAGCGCACATCTTGAAACAAGCATATGAATTCTTTGGTATACGTGCACATTATAATACAAATATAAGGACACTATTTTTAGTAAGGTTTATGTTCTTGTGCATATTACCAGCACCTGTAGGTAGATAAGCCAGGTATGGTGATGACCATGCAAATTAGCAGAATTTCCTTTCTACATTAAGTTTAATCTTAATTCCTGTTATTATGCAGGAAGAGGAGTATTTAAAATACTGTCTACAAAAAGATTAATTATTTTCCAATTATTTGTGTTCATTTCGGCAGCTATCAGTTTACCCTATGTTTACTGCTACTCAATTACTTCATAACCAGGAAATTCAATATATTTATATCAATTATTATTGTCATGAAATATTACTTATTCTCACTGTTACACTTCATGAGGCAGTACTTTTGGCTCTGCATAATTATTAGCAGTTTGACAATAATCACATAACTTCAGTGAACAGTGAAGAAATCAGGTTAACTCCTTTATTTTCTCTGACTTTTTTGCAGATGATGGAATTCCATGTCTTGACCTATGACCTGCATAGTTCGGGATGTAATATTGCCTACATAAGCAACTAAATATGTTGAAAAAATTCCTCTTCAATTTTACCCATTGTATAAATCTTCCCACATCAGGCATCAACTGTATTAATTAGTATACAGATTAAGAGAACAAGTGACTTAAAATTTACTCATCTGTTTTGCCAACGGATTTTTTTTTTTTAAAGAACTTCACTTTCAAAACTTTTCCTTACATCAAAAGCAAAAGTAAGTGAGAATACTGTAACTTCCTCAAGTCCAAAATACATGAAGCAACCTGATACTGCACAGTTTCTTGAATTGCACCATACAGACATTTGTGGATTTCAATTCACTCAAAATTTATTTTAAAATTTCACCATGTAATCATAGCAAGAATATGTTATTCTGGTAGTTTAATATTAGAGAAAGAAAATATCTTGTGAACTCACTAATCATTTAGAGCTGTGAGTAAGCAGTACCTCTCTTTTTGCTTGTGCACTGCTGGTCAGAATGTTGTAGCATTCATCACTGACTCCCATAGGGATGGGCATCAAAACCACATGTAGTCTTTTCAATCATTTTAATCAGCTGTCAGTGACATTTGACCAGACTGGGGCCCTAACAGTAGCAACCACCACCACAAGGCTGAATATAAAGCAGCTGTTGACAAGGGAACATGCAAGAAAAACATATGTAGCCTAGGATTATGAGCAGAAAACATATATAGCTGCAGATAGGAGAGGAGACATTAGTTATACCAAAAAAAAAAGTTAAGCTATAGAAATATAAGACTATGAGCACCTAGTATAGCACTGACATGTTATTTCTAGTTGTAATGTCATCATTAGACATTGTTCCTGGACTTGAGGGAATTTTCTGAATTAGAACTTGGCTGTATTTGAACTACCGTCAAGTTGTGTCTCGGAGTCACATAAAAACACTTCATGTGATTTATAAATATACTCCCTGAAGCGTTCATCAAGTGCTGAATTTTTTTCCTTTTAATTTAATTAGCAACCATAAGGAATATGAATGACACTTGAAATATTAGCTTAAAACCTAACGTTAGAGTTGAATAAAACTTAGTGCTTTGCAAGGAAACATGATCCAGCTCAAATGCCGGTGGCAAGAATATCTCAAACAAAAAAATAAGCTTACAAACAAAACCGAAGAGTTTCCAACTCTGGGGGTGGGGAGGGGGAAACGGGGACGCAACACTAAAAGCCCTACAAAATCCAAACCCTTGAGTAGTTTCTAGAGCCTTAAAACCTAGAAAGTAGCCTAAGTTGTTGGACTGACTTTGTTTCAATATCAATATTCCTAAACTAGATCTGTAATTTTGACTATTCGCTTGCCCTCTGCTCCACTTAAGCTTAAACATTACCACCATGCTCTACGTACTTAGGTGTTTTCTTGCATCACAGATCATTGTTACTGATTAGTAGTTGCATATTTATGAAAGTTGCAGAGTATTTGAATATCATTTTATATAAGCCACAAGCAAAGGTTGGGGGAAAGAGAATCTGATACAATGAACAGGGTTCCTTTATATGAGTGCATGATTACACAAAGAAATTCAACCATTTATTCTATGCTTTATTACAAGTTGCTCTTGTAATTCCTTTTATATTTCCTTTATATTTGCCTCTTTACAACAGCTGAAGATAGACAGATATGCTGGAGGAAACTAAGCCCTAAGAATAAAAGTCTTGACAGAATCAGAGAGAAAAATGCAAACAGATCACAAGGCTAAAAATACACAACATAAAAGGCTCTACAGATAGTAAAGTGCAGATAAAAACAATATTGCTTCTTTTTTTCTTCCTTCCCCTTGAAATCTAATTTCAGGTCATCTACACTGAAAGTTTTAGACAAACTACACTAAAATTACAGCAGGATTTCAAAATTAGGCCTCTATGAAAGGCAAAGTATTAGAAGAGATCCTGTGGGATTAAAAGTCTTATTTATTTCTCTCTCCAATTACAGCATCATGTCATTTAGCCCAAAAAGAAGTAGTTAAATATTCAAGGTAAATTACCAAAAATCTGTTGTGAATGTTTTTTTGCTCTTTCAGAAGTCCAAGGTAGTCAAGATCTGTCATTTAAACATGGTTATGTAAACATCAGTTGGCTCCCTGATACAGGACAGCAATTTTACAAGGAATTTTTCCACCACTTACCGATTTATAATTACTGGTGGGAAAGAGAGAAGAACCATCAGAAGTTCAAAATGAAATATAATTATTAAGAAGAATGAGGCACACTAGCATAAATGCAACTGTAAAAAGAAAAAAGTCAATATAAATGCAGGGATTTATGAGAAGAAATTAAATGTAAACCAAAAACAGTTTTACAAATATATTTAGCAAATGATGAATTTATCAGTGATAAAACCAGGAATAGAATATCTGGCTTAACAACCACTAGTGAACTGCAATTCAGATTAAGCAGTTGTTTTCCATATGGAATCTTATTCTTTAGCAAATTGCTAGAGTAATAAACTGTCCTTTTAGTTTCAAAGATAATCTCTTAAAATGCCACATTATGATTGCCCTTGTTGTTTTGGGCTTAAGAAGTTTCAGAGAGAAATTCTATGGACATATTTGTTGGCTGAGCTGATAAGAGAAAAACCCAAAACTATATATAGAGGCTCTTCTTCCTATAAAGTTATTTCTGCCTTTGGCTGAGTTTCTTTTGTGGTAACAGGTGAAATGTATTACAAGTAGCAACCTGAAAGGGGCCAAGCAATCTCAAAAGTAGCAAAAAGAGCTTTCTTGTTGATTATATCTATTATGAACAAGGTCTTTAAATAGCACTTTGGTTTTAGCATATTCTACAGAATGCTACTGAAGAGTATTGTTCTATATACTTTAGCTGAGCAATTAAAAAAATTTATCAGGAATAATCTCATTTTCTGTTAGATTCCTAAAGCGAAGAACTTTAATTTACCTCTGGTTAAATCTTAGAGGACTTTTGCATGAGCTTGAAGCTATTTCAAATAAATAAATATTTCCAAATATGAATATAAAATCAAAAGCAGATACATCATATCCCTAAAGATATAATTCAACCCAAATAGTTAGATACTTGCCCAAGTGCTTTTTTTTCCCCATCCTTGAAAGAAAAAAAAGGAACTCAGGATATATTCTTACTGTATTTAACATTTGAGGTACAAAGAAGTACAAAGTATATTTTTTTGGTAGTGATGAAAAAAAAAGTAAAAAGATTCAGTTTATGCAAGCCAGTATCATTTTGTCGTTGGTAAAGCAGTTGTGAAAGTCAATGATAACATTCACATAGCCAAAAAGAGCGTGTTTGGTTTTTTCGGAACAATGTACAGATTAGCCAGAACACCCATGCATCAGGCAGCAAATTGATCAGAGAATTTACTGTGCTCCAATTTAGAGCACCAGGGTTCTTCCTAATTTCACCT